>NW_027494796.1:0-165599 GCF_021521415.1 Bidens hawaiensis | reverse complement strand
GGATAAGGGTTTCATACGCCCAAGCTTTTCACCTTGGGGAGCTCCAGTACTGTTTGTTAAGAAGAAGGATGGTTCGTTCCGGATGTGTATTGACTACAGGGAGCTGAATAAGCTGACAGTCAAAAATCGGTACCCCTTACCGAGGATTGACGACTTATTTGACCAGTTGCAGGGATCCAGTTATTATTCGAAGATAGATCTACGGTCAGGATACCACCAACTTAGGGTCCATGAGGAAGACGCGCCAAAGACAGCCTTCCGAACCAGATATGGCCATTATGAGTTCTTAGTGATGCCTTTCGGGCTAACTAATGCGCCGGCTATATTCATGGATCTGATGAACCGTGTGTGCAAACCATACTTGGACAAGTTTGTGATTGTGTTTATAGATGATATTCTAATTTACTCTCGAACCAAGGCCGAGCATGAGCAACACTTGAGGTTGATTTTGGAATTATTAAGGAAAGAAAGGTTGTATGCAAAGTTTTCTAAATGTGAGTTTTGGCTTAGAGAGGTTCACTTTCTCGGTCACGTTGTAAACGAGAAAGGAATACACGTCGATCCTTCTAAGGTTAAAGCCATCGAAAACTGGGAAGCGCCAAAAACCCCAACTGAGGTGAGGCAATTCCTTGGACTAGCTGGCTACTATCGACGCTTCATTGAGAACTTCTCCAAGTTAGCTCTACCTCTGACCGCGCTAACTCAGAAAGACAAGGCGTTTATTTGGGGCGAGAATCAGGAAGCGGCATTTCAAATGTTGAAACAGAAGTTATGTAGTGCGCCAATTTTATCTTTACCAGAGGGGACGGATGACATCGTCGTTTACTGCGACGCTTCACACCAGGGACTCGGATGTGTCCTTATGCAGCGAGACAAAGTTATAGCGTATGCCTCGCGCCAACTCAAGACCAATGAAAAGAACTACACAACGCATGATTTAGAACTTGGAGCGGTTGTCTTCGCGCTAAAGATTTGGCGCCATTACCTCTACGGTACGAAATGTGTAATCTTTACGGATCATAAGAGCCTCCAACATATATTCAATCAGAAGGATTTAAACATGAGGCAACGAAGATGGGTTGAATTGTTGAATGATTATGATTGCGAGATCAAGTATCATCCGGGGAAAGCGAATGTGGTAGCAGACGCGCTAAGCAGAAAGGAGCGAATAAAAACACTACGGGTCAAGGCCCTAAAGCTAACAATTCACGCAGAGCTCTCTACGCGCATCCGAGACGCTCAGCAAGAAGCCTTGAAACCAGAGTTTGTTAAAACTGAATCCCTTGGGGGTATGATTAAGAATTTGGAACTTAAAGGGAACACTCGATATTTTGCCAACCGCATATGGGTCCCTCTCAAGGGAGGACTGCGCGAGCAGGTATTAAACGAAGCTCACAAGACGCGGTATTCCGTACATCCTGGCGCAGACAAGATGTACCAAGATGTTAAAATGTTGTATTGGTGGCCCAATCTTAAAGGCGCCATCGCGACACATGTCAGTAAGTGCCTGACGTGTTCAAAGGTAAAGGCTGAATACCAGAAGCCGTCGGGGTTACTTCAACAGCCAGAAATTCCCATGTGGAAGTGGGAACAAATCTCCATGGATTTCATCACCAAACTACCAAGGACACCTGGGGGTTACGACACGATATGGGTTATTGTAGATCGGCTAACTAAGTCAGCGCACTTCCTGCCGATTAAAGAAACTGATAAAATGGAAAAGTTAGCCCGACTATATATTCGAGAAGTAGTTTCAAACATGGAGTCCCAGTGTCCATCATTTCTGATAGAGATAGTCGGTTCACCTCAAGGTTTTGGAGATCATTACAAGAGGGGTTAGGTACTCGACTGGACATGAGTACGGCTTATCACCCCCAAACGGATGGACAAAGCGAACGAACGATCCAGACATTGGAAGATATGCTGCGCGCGTGCGCGATCGATTTTGGAGGTAGTTGGGATACCCACCTTCCGTTGGTTGAATTTTCTTACAATAACAGTTATCACACAAGCCTCAAGGCAGCGCCGTTTGAAGCATTATATGGGCGCAAGTGTAGATCCCCACTGTGTTGGGCTGAAGTGGGCGACAAGCAAATGACTGGTCCAGAAGTGATCCAAGAAACAACAGACAAGATTTTTCAGATAAGGGATCGCCTTAAGGCAGCACGCGACAGACAGAAAAGTTATGCTGATATGAGAAGGAAACCGTTGGAGTTTCAAGTAGGGGATAAAGTACTTTTGAAAGTCTCTCCATGGAAGGGAGTCCCCCGTTTCGGTAAGCGAGGAAAGCTAAATCCGCGCTACATTGGACCATTTGAGATCCTGGAGAGGATCGGTCCAGTTGCTTATAAACTCCGTCTACCCGCCGAACTCAGTGGAGTTCATGATACGTTTCATGTATCCAACCTCAAGAAGTGTTTATCTGACGAAACGTTGATTTTACCGTTGGAAGAAATTCATATTGACAAACAGCTGCACTTCGTAGAAGAACCCATAGCAGTAACCGATTGGAAAGAACAAAAGTTACGCAGAAGCAAAATCAAGTTAGTAAAGGTTCAATGGAACTCGAGGCGTGGGCCTGAATTCACTTGGGAAAGAGAAGACCAGATGCGCACAAAATACCCACACCTCTTTCAGAACATGGCTTCTGCCAGCAACGTCTCCTAAATTTCGGGACGAAATTCGTTTAACGAGGGGAGAATGTGACAACCGGTAATTTCCCAAACCCATAAGCTAAGTAATCAACCTAATAATTAGGTGATTGTAAATATTAAGCGCGTGCATTTGTTATGTGCGCCCTGCGCGAGCGCGCCATGTTAGTCAGCGCGTGCAGTTGTTATGTGCAAACTGCGCGAGCGCACCATGTTAAGAACCAGCGTGAGCATATGTTATATGCGCCATGCGTGAATGATTTGGCCATCCCGCATGATGCTAAGGCGGGTGCATCCTGCATCGTTTATGCGCGTGCGGAAGGGAACTAACCTACCCGCATGGCGGGAACGTTGAGAGCTAGTTTGTCTGAAGCTCCAAGATGGAATTGACTTCAACATGACTGATCACTATGTTGAAATACCAAGACCACCTGGAGAATCTACAAATGAAACTCAAATGTCCCTAACTGCGAGAAGGTTACGCACCTACCCGCAGCAAAGACATGTCCTATACGCAGAAAGCTATGCGCACCAAGTTATACGCGCAGAACACTTGGTCTATTCTCCAGTTAAGGAGATTACTCCCGCCCGAAAGGAAACAGTAGCGTGTTTCAGAGATTTTCCACTTTTTACTGTACACTGACAAAAGTACCTGAAAAAGCACACTGTAACATGAAAAGTCAACTGTCAGCCACCCTATTCTCACCAACCCCAGACCTGCATGTTCTGTCCAAATCAAATCAAAATCTTTTATCCACTACTCCACTCTTAAGTAAATAATAATAACTTCCATACTTTATCATCATTACATTTAGATATGAAAAGATTTCAATCCCCTAAAGCAAGGGATTGTGTTCCCTTGAGTTTGCCTATAAATTTGTAGCCTAAATTATCACCCAAAACACACTTCAAAGAACTACAAACTTGCACTAATCCTTTCCCAAGCATCCGTTGTTTCCAGCTCCGATCCTGTTACTAGGTAAGCCGAGAATATAACCTTGAGACCTACTATCCAACCCTTATATTCTCCTATTTCTTGATCTTAATATATATACTTGTTATTTAATCGTATTCTAGACCTTCGATTCCGAGGCCAACACCAAGAAAACCCGAATCTCGATTAATCCCTTAACAAGAACCTCAGGTGAGTCTCACAGCCCCTATTTTCACTGTTTTCACTGTTTTAAACTGCTTTCGGGGCGAGGGACACGTACTTAAATAATGTTTTATCATGGTATACTTACAAGCTATGAAAGCGATTATGTGTTTAAGTTATGTTTCATGATGAGCAATGCAAACGGTTATCTAAGGTTTTCAATGTATGTGCGCTAGAACTCGAGTAAGTGATCACTTTACCATTGGAACTCTAAGGGTAGGGACTGCTGGTTTGATCCGCCCACTCGTAGGGGTCGCACCTCTTTGCATGGACGAGTGCCTGGCATGGGGCAGTACTATGGGGTTGAGCCCGCTCGTAGGGGTCGCGCCTCTTTGCATGGACGAGCGCCTTGTTTTCCGGCACAACGTCTGCGCGTAACCCGCGGGACGGTATCCTTAGCTCGTAGGGGCAATGCCTCTTTGCATGGACGAGCACAGTTTCTCAGAATTGTTCGCGCGTAACCCGCGGGACAGTATCCTTAGCTCGTAGGGGCAATGCCTCTTTGCATAGACGAGCCTAGTTTTCCAGAAACGTCTGCGCGTAACTCGCGGGACGGTTTTACGTTATTTTAGCTCGTAGTGGCTGCGCCACTTACATAGACGAGCACCGTATCCAGAATTTGTTCACGCGTAACCCGCGGAACGATTTTTATCAGAATATTGTCAGAATTGTGTTAATACGATTTTACCAAGCAGATGTTAATGATGTTGCCAGAAATGTTTCAGAATGATTTTATCAAGTTACTAAAACTTGTGAACTCACTCAGTTTATACTGATTCAAATGTTTTTACGTGTCTTTCAGGAGATAACTAGGTAGCGCATGGAGTCACACTTAGAGCACCACACGCTGAACATCTAAAACAAGCTTTTTGGAAGATTTTGGTTTTATCCCCTCGATGCGCACGGTTACCCGCCGCGCAAGGGGATATGGCGAGGAAATCTTCAGTTTTATACTTGGATGTTTCTTTTTGTAATCTTTGGACAATGTAATGTGTTTGTACTAAACTTCTCATGCGCAATAAAAATCTTTGAATGTTTTGCAATGGCCCGTGCTTAATTATCAATCCCCACTCGTGCGCGCCCGGCTGTTTCCGCCGCTCAGGGCCGGGTGTGACATTGATGTTGTTGTTTCTTCGGTGATCTGTGTGGTGAGGTTGGCTGAGGTTTCCTAGGAGAAACCGACCGCGGTGTGTGAGACCGTGTTTGACTTTGAATGTCAACGGTCGGTCGCCTCATAGGAGTTGACTTGACATATCTAGGATCCGGAGTTGATATGTATTTCTTAGGATCCGTGTTCTTGTAGCAGAATCTTGCTACATGGCCAACCTCTCCACATGAGAAACAGTAGTTTCTCTCCCTTTGACGTGGTGGAGAGTAACGACTTTGTTGTTGTTTGTTACCATAGTACCCCTTGGATTTGACATTTTGGGGTGAAGTTTGTCTGGGAGGGGGTTTTGGAAAATTATGTTTTTCATTAAAGTTACCCTCCTTGACAAACTGGGTACCATGTTCCACATGCACTTTCTCAGATTTATGATTAAACTTGTTCTTCTGAGAATTACTTGTTGTTGCCTTTGATTTAGATGTGGATGGGCCTGACTTAGTTGTGGAACCTAAGTCTGTGGCAACAACATTTGGTTTTGGCTTGGTCTCAGGAGCCGGGTCAATGACTTCTTTACCCTTCGACTTTGAAATTTGTTTTGTGTCCTCGGGTGTTTTAACATTTGAGTCATCTTCTGGCACAGCTCCTGGTGTGTTCACAAATTGGTTCAGCACTGGGGGTGGGACATTGTGATATCCCACACCTCTTTCCTTATTGCACCGGAACTTGGGGATAATGTGTTCTAGCAAATAAGAGGAATTGGAGTAACTCTTTAACTTGAAAGTCAATGATTCAAGATCAGCTTTTGTGTTCTCCATTTCCTTTTTCAAGACATTATTTTTATTGATATGAAAGTTTATAGAGTCTTGTTGATTTAGAACACATATCTCCAATTCCTTGTTCTGACGCTTAAGGCTATCAACTTTTTCTTTATAAGCAGACTCTTTCTGCTTCCAAGCCTTGTTTTGAGCAAGAGCGTCAGTCAGTTCAATTAAGGATCTTGAGGCTGCTTGTTTATAAGCCTCGAGATCTTCAATTCTCTCTTTCAGAGAATGAATTTCTTGTTCAGACATTTCACATTTTAAACATTTGGTATTTTCTGGTTTGGGAGTAGTCGGGTTAGAACTTACCTTGGCATCATTTGACGTCTCTGCCATGAACGCGAAGTAAAGATTCCCCGCTCTTTCCAGAAAAGATGCAGAAGTTGCTTTTGATAGTACTTCGTTGACTTCTTCAACAGTGGCAGCTTCTGCAGGAATTGTTGAACTTGGAGATGATTGAGGAACATTTGACTCTTTTGCTTGATCCTCCTTAATCTCCACTGATGACACTTCAGCTTCATGCTCTCCTTCATTTACTTCAGTAGCTGGCTCCTCGACAATGTATTCTTCATCAGTTGAGGAATCATCAGACCCAGATTCTGAGTCTCCATCCACAATGGTGATGTCAGCCATGTTAATGCTGAAGTTCCAGGACTCGCCTTCATCACCTTGAACAGCAAGAGCAGTTTCATTGTTGATGTTGGCGTTGTTTGCTGCTGCTTGATTCTGAGGGACCAGTTGTCTCTCATTGTTGACATTTGCAGCGGCTGCAGCAGGAGTAGATGAAGTTGAAGTAGTTCGGAAGGGGTATTGGTGACCTTCCCTCTTTGGTTTAGAGCACTCCTTGGCAAAGTGACCAAGTTCGCCACAGTTGTAGCATTTAACTTTGGTTTATCAAAACCAAACTTGGATTTATTATTGATTGAAAGGGCTTGGCCTGTTTTCTTAGCCCACTTTCTAGCCCTACGGAACGCGCTGCCAAGTGCCCACATTATGTCGATGCGTTCCATATCGTCTTCATCTAGCTGTTCATAGTCATCGCTGTCCAGATGACTATTGCCAAGTTTACCAGCCACCATTAAGCTGTATGATTCAATTATTGTGCCTAACGTTGCCATATGTTCTTTGGCAACTTCCACCGTTACCTTTCCCAAGCCTTCGGTGTTTAACGTTGCCTTTTCAGTTGACTTGGGTCCGGAGTTAGAACTTGAATTTCCGGAATTTGATGTTGGTGGTGCAGAAGATCTCGTTTCGGTCCCCTTAGATTGATTTGACATTGAGGAGACAAACGCAGTCTTCATTGGAGCATGGTCATTTGAATCTGACATTGGTGAATTTGACATGTACAGCGACTTGTCAGATGTTGCTCTGGGTTTCCTGGAGGATGCTCTTAATTCAGCATCTTCCTGTCTGATTTCTTTTATAAAGTCAGAAAGAAGAATCGTCTCCAGTTGATGACTTCTTCTCATCACAGTCAGGAAGGTGTTCCAGCTTGTTGGGAGTCCTTGAGCGAGACATCTAACCTTTTCAGTCCCTGTTGTTTTGACATTATAGGACTTTAGCTCTGACATAAGATGATTGAATCTTGACAGCAACGATTCAATGTCTTCGCCGGATTCTGGACCAAACAAATCAAATTCACGCTTTAGCTCCCGTGCGTGAATTTCTCTAAGCGACTCAGATCCTTCGCATCGTTCTACCAGTGCGTTCCAAAGAGTTGACGCTGTTGTGAACTGGTTAAATTGATGGAAGAGATCGCTGGAGAGAGCTTGAGACAGTAAAGAGAAGGCTTTCTTCTCAGCATCAAGGGCTATCTTTTGTTCTTCTGACAGCCTAAAGTAGCTCAGGCTTTCACCATCATCGTTTGTAGGATGCACCCACGTTGTCTGAACCGCTTCCCATAGTCCAGGATTCACACCTGTGATATGGATCTGAAATCTTGTCTTCCAGGTAGTAAACTCATTGAGTGCCATCAACTTTGGAGGCTTGTTGAAGCTTCCAGATTCTGAATCACTCTCAAGGATCGATTGGATCCTTTTGTTTGCACTTGAACTGGCAGACATGTTTGCTTCTTTGTTTTAAACTTTGATCTGTAAACACTTAACAAATAACGTTAGTAACAAAAGTGTCAGTCAATTCTAGTGAAAAAATTCACTTGAAAAGACTGAAAAATAATTGAAAATTTGCTAAGTATTGAGAAATCAGCCTTTTAATCGAATGTGACTTGATTCGATCGAATGTATTCTTTATTCGATCGAATGTGTCCTGATTCAATCGAATGCCTGACTGATTCACAGTTCTGGTTTTCTGAAGCTTATCCGATCGAATACGATCTTGTTCGAGCGAATGAGGTGACAGGTTCGATCGAAGGAGTGTCCGGTTCGATCGAAAGGGTTCTGGCAGTCGAATAAGTAGGAGATCGAATGGGAGGATCGAATATGAGACTTGTTCGATCGACTGGAAGCAGGTTCGATCGAATGGATGAATTTATTCGATCGAATGGACTTGGCGTAAATCACGGCGCGAAAAACTAATTCGGTCAAAATTCAAACTGGTTCGATCGAATAGAAGGCTTATTCGATCGAATGAGTTCCAAAAATACGACTTGTTCGATCGGGATTTTCGGAATTTCCAAACTTAGAAGATTTGACCAGATTTTCGGTTTTAAAATCACTAACACGAATCCTAATCGATTTAGAAGCAAAATAGGACTCTTTTAAGTGTTTTAACACTTAAACAAACAAGCAAACACACAAAAATGGATCAAACGTTTAAAAAACGAAGAACACTTTGAATGTTCTTGATAAAATCCGAAATTTTAAGAGCAAACATTGATGATTTAGACGTGTAAAACGAACACAGATGATTAGAATTGATTGAAAATCAATAAACCAACATTTTTAACACCAAATTTTGAGATCAAAAACCAAAATATTTGACTTTTTATGAGTTTTTGATAAGAACACTAAGAACACCAAGAACAAAAACACTTGTTTTCGAAAATTTTTCAAGCAAAATATATGTTTTTGACAAGAAAAACACGAATATCACCACGAATCTTTCGTGAATCAAGAACCTGAAGCTCTGATGCCACTTTGTAGGACCGGTTCGGGACTCGGTTTCCCAACGATTCACGGGGCAACGTGTTAGAGTGCGGAATCCTCTAACACGGCGATTCGGTGGTGATCAACGGGCACGTAGGTACGATTCCTAAAGGTGTTTGACGCCTAGGATTGGAGGAAACGACCAAGAACACGAAGAACGCTCGAGAGTGTTTCTGGAGGCTGCTGCTTCTCTGATTTACGTGAGTGTGAGTTGTGTTGAAAAACCTGTGTGAAATTTCCTAAGTAACGTTTATATATCGAAAACTGGTTCGATCGAATGAGATACCCATTCGATCGAATGAGATCTGGTTCGATCGAATCAGTGACTGATTCGATCAAATCAGCTTCGTTTGACATTTTCAGTATGTTAACTTGGTTTCACGATCGTTGGTTTCATGTTGAACCAACCTGATAGAACTGGGGACATACATGTGACATTTCATGTCCTAACAATACGGGTTTAGTGGAGATTTCTTTTCAGTTGTTTTATGTTTCTCTCCACTTTTTGGTAACACTGCCTTTTCTTTTGTCTCACTCGACTCGGATGACTTATCCGAGTTTGATGAGACAGGACTAGGAACAGAAATCTTCACATTAGACACAGGCTTACTCGTTTCGCCTTTACTAACTTCTGGATCTTTAATAGTTACCTTAACCGGAACTGTCTGACTATAATCAACATCAACAGATTTCTGATTACAAGGATCAAAAGTGTAATTATGATTGTAAGGTGGTGGAACTTCATGATAACCAATTCCTCCCCTTTTAACTGAAGAACCTTGATCACTAACGAGGTGATCAAGTATAGCGGAGGAATTTCTGAATTGCTCAAGTTTCCTGTTTAGTTCCACCACTTTCACCTGGTGATCAGCTATCTGTTTATCCCTTTCAGCTATTTGTTTGGTTTTCTCTTCTAATACTTCATAGCTAAGATCAATTACTTTAATTTTTTTAGCTAGATTTGCTTTAAGACTCCTAATATCTTTCTCACTAGCTTTTATTTTGACTTTATAACTGTTTTCTCTAGCTTTAGTGAAATGATGATCTTCTTTTAAGGTTTTAAATTGAGCATCCAAACTAACATACTGATCAGTTATAGTTGTCAATTGTTCAGACAGATTTTCACACTTAGTACAAGGGAGTTTGGTACTTACCTCAGAGAGCTGGTCTTTCACATCTGCCATGTAAGCTTCATTTTGAGCTTCTGCCATGTAAGCTTCACTTTCGCCAGTAACTTTCTCAGTATCTGCAGTTTTGATGTTCGCCAAATTGGCCTGTTCGAACACTTCTTCAACATGCAGATTCCAGTTATACTCCCCATTCTGTCTGGATATCATGGCTCTATTATCATTACCACCCCCACTCTGTTGTGTAGACCTGTTTTGACTGCGTTCTACACGTTCATTTGTGCACTCCTTCGCAAAATGGCCATTCTGTTGACAGTTGTAACACCTGACCTTCGACTTATCGAACCCTGGTCTTTCTCCAACAAACTTCCTACCTGTCTTCTTCATAAACCTCTTAACCCTTCTCACAATCATCGGAATCTGCCACTGCAGATCCATCTCTTCCAGATCATCAGCATCGATCTGATCATAGTCTTCATCCAATGTTGCAGGATCAACAATCTTACCCTGAATGTAATTTTCATACGAAGCAATGAAAGATGCATAGAGAGCAAACTGCTGTTCAGCAGATTTAACACTCATGGGCATCTTTGAGTAGTTGTTGTTCGAAACACTTGGGGAAAAACTACTCTTGGTTGCTTGAGGTTTAGAAGCATTTGATCCTCCAGCTACAAAGCACACATCACCATTCATGTTGAGAGATACATGACCTTCATGTGTTGAGTTAGCGCCAGACTCTCCCTTTGAGTAGTAAGCAGACGAATCAGACTTCGAACTTGAACTTGAGTTTACTTTTGCACCATACATTCCTGGATCCTGAATCTGATCAGTTGGTGTCTCTTTTCGAACCATGTTTAGTTCAAAAGTTCGTAGCTTGTTAACTGCTGTTTCCAGGTCATAGTCGGCAAAGTCTTTGTCTTCTCTCATCAACACAGTGTACATCTCCCATTTCGGTGGGAGAGCATCAAGAAGCTTTTCAACGATCTCATCTTCTTTGTAAGTAATGGAATAGTTGTTGAGTTCGGTCATCAGATGATAATATCTAGTGATGATATCATCAAGTGATTCATTCTTCAAGTACTTGAATACCGAGAATTGGGTTTTAAGTAGTTTAATCTTTGATGCACGAATCCCCACATTACCCTCAAAACGGTTTTCAAGTGCTTCCCAAAGCTCTCTAGCAGTTTTATACTTTCTGAAGGTGTGTAGAATCTCTTGTGGAAGAGCCATTGTTATCGCTGCATGAGCTTTGCTTTCAGCCTCATACATTTTCTTTTCTTCTTCTTCCATCTCTTTGTATTTCTTTATCTGATCACGACCCTCATACTCTGTAGTTGGTGGAATGTAACCATCTTGTATGCACACCCACATTTTAGCATCTTGGTACTTGACGTATTGCTCAAACCGATCTTTCCACGCTACAAAATCAGTTCCTTTAAGCATCTTCGGTGCCTTTGTAGCTGAACCCGCTTCCACTTCCATCTTCACCAGTTCCGTAATGTTTATTGAAGACATCTTTCACAAAACACAAAGAAACCCGAAAAATAAAAATTTTATTTTTAACAGTACTGTAGGCGAAGTTGTGGATAACTTCGCTTAAGTCTGAACTTCGCTGATTCTGAACTTCGCTCCCTTTGTTAAATTCGCCTGATTCGGCAAAGTTGTGTATAACTTCGCTTAAGGTAAGCGAACTTGTGAGGTAGGCGAAGTTGTGGGTAACTTCGCTTGAGATAAGCGAACTTGAGAAGGTAGGCGAAGTTGTGGATAACTTCGCTTAACCTTATATCTTCGCCGAAACCCTACGAACAGTGACGGCAACTTCGCCTGATGAACACGAAGTTTTTGCAGGTTTGATTTCTGGACTTTACGAGGTTTGTGAAGGTGTAATGGGTTGTTTATGATGGTAGGAGGTGAGTATAACACAAAAACTCGATAAACACGTCCCGCAAATAGTCGAACGGAACGATTTTTACACCCGCGTGATAATCCCGAACCACAATCACGAGCAAAAGCTCTGATACCAATTGTAGGTTCCCAGCCGGATCTACACGAGATATCTTGTTCTACGTAGGTGCGGAATCCCTACGTAAGACGTTACGAGCGTAGAAGACGATACGATTAAACACACGTTACAATAAACACAAACACGTTGTATTGCAACCGGAAACACATGATACAATGATCACTGATTACACAAACTCTCTGACTTGTAAACTCGAATAACTGATTGTTTTCAATACTGCCGTAACCTAGCTGATTATAAAGGCGACAACTTCGCCTGGCATGTTCAGGCGAAGTTGTCCTTAACTTCGCTTAGTTCACAAGTTCGCCTGTATCAGCGAACTTGTGAGCTAACTTCGCTTACATACAAAAACACAAATCTAACAAACTCGATTACAGACACTTGACACTGAACTACTGACATCATGTACCAACACGTATAAAACGATATTTATGAACAATCCCATTCTTTTTTGGCGATTAAACCCATTGGTATTACAAGAACAATAATAAAAGAATTTTAAATACATTAGTAAATAAACTTATTAATAAATTTTAGTATGACAAAACTGAAACCAGAGCCAGCCGTGAAATGTAACCCATTCATACAATGACAATTGATTTTTGAAGATTGATTTTGTGTCTTTTCGTATTCACGATCACTGTCTTCCTAACTTTCGATCAAAGTTCCACGCGACCAACTCACCAGTTGACCATGCCTCCTCCAGCTTGATTACTCAGCAAAATCCATTCCAATCGATGAATCCCCCATTGAAATCCGATCGAACTTGACAATAATCGAATCCACTTTTTTTTCCAAGCTTGATTATATATGAATATATGATACCTGATAACGAGGCTATTCCACAACAACCTCAAGGTTCGACCGAATGTGTCCTTGTTAGATGGTCCGCTAAACATTCTACTACGGAATAAAATGATTTTAATATTGAGGGCAAGGTAAAATATGGAATTGAGATAGTACTAAACTTCTAAATTTTTTCCTCTGAAAACCAGTGTGTTGCTCTTCTGTAAACAAATATGTTGAACCAAATAAGTGGATGTTTTATATATTTATATGTTGATGTTGTGTATATACTTTGATTAAATTAGGTGATTTAATTTCTATTAGTAGGGGTGTTCAAAATAATCTGTATCCGAATAATTCCATAATCCATATCCGAACTATTCGAAATTTCGGATATCCGAACTACCCGAAATATTAAATTTAATAATTTTTAATCTTAATTTATATTCCAACTTCCAACTCATATGAGATCAGATGTACATGAAACCCTAATTTCTAATCTACAACCTCTTCCTTTCTCTAGTCTCCAAAGCCCAATCTCCAATTCTTCATTTATGTTCTTCTTTAACGAATCGATTGCCTCGATCTCCGTTTCTCCACTCCATAGTCATCATTTACCCGTTTGTTACCACCTCCAGCCCTCGTCTCACATCTTCCAGAACTCACCCATCACGGCGTCACTACCACCTCCACGTCTACACCACAGTTTATACATTCTCCATATCAGTAATGGGCTGTGTTTCTTTGCTTGTTTGTTTGCATTTTGAGCCATTTGTGTTTAATTTGTTAGATTGGAAATTACTCTTGACATGTTTAAGTTTATATTTAAAATAATTTTTTTTCTTTATTTAGATTTTTGGATATCTGAATCACTATTCGATTAAATATTCGAAATTTCAGATATTCGAACTTCTGATATCCGAAATTTTGGATTCGAATAGTGAAATCCACTATTCGAAAGGTATGGATATCCGAAACTTCGGATATCCGGTTTTGAACACCCCTAGCTATTAGCCTAATAATATAAGTTGTTTAATTGGTTGAAACTTGAAATTCAACGTAAATTGGCTAACTCTTTACAACAAAACCGCTCAACTTTGATTCTTCGTCTTCGTATAGTACTTAAAAAATGATTTGAATGATCTTCCCTGTGATCTTTTTGAAAGGATTATAATTGATGTGAGTGTCTTTATAATGACCTACACTTGTATTATGATTTTGAAATTTTATTATGTGACTCGCGACTCAAGTCGGAACATCTGACGTCGGATTCTTATAAAGCCAAGCTTTAAAAATGTTGACACTATACCAAAATTTTTATGACTCTGTCACTATACTTTAGTTATTATTTACAACATAATAATGAATTATGTCCTCTATTACATAGTTACATTCACACTTGTTTTATCATATTACTAGATATCAGTGAAAAAAACTAATTCCTTGATTTTCTTTTCATAGAATACTATGATAGAAGATTTTTTTTAACCACTAGATATAAATCACCGTTTTTTTCGTATCTTTCAAACTTGTCTATCTCATATATATTTTTAACCGAAATGCATATAAAGTTCTTAACATGGCATGCTTTTTATTAGTGGTATTCACAGTCCGGTTTTCACGGTTTTTAGGTCAAACTGTAACCAAAGCGCTAGTAACGGTTTTCTATTTTCGTAAACCAAAATCAAACCGTTAAAATCTTAAACCGAACCGTTAGTGATGATTTGGTTTCACGGTTTGAACTTATTGGGGCTTTATACAAAATGCCAAAAATAATTTATGATATTTAATTGTATAGCTTTTGATAATTTACAGAATTTATAGAATATCATTATACCAACTGATTTATGAGTTCGTGTTTGAAAACTTAAAAGGCTAGCTAAAGTCTCTTAGCTCATATTTTCTTATTTACTATCGGTCTTTATATTTAGTAATGTATGTCATAAGCATTAATATTTTTATTTGATTATGTCTATTAAAATATTTGTATGCACATAAATATATAATATAAAAAATTTAGACAATATATATATATAAACCATACGGTCTAGTTCGGGTTTATACGGTTGGTTTTGGGTACAAACCGTAAACCAAACCGTTCGTTACGGTTTGAAAATGTTAAAACCAGCCGACCAAAAGTTATGAAAGAAAACCAACAATGAAACCAAACCAATGACCGTTTGGACGATTTCGCGGTTTCAAACCGAACCATGAACACCCCTACTGCTTTTATATCATTTTAGAATTGGTTATATTTTATTATAGATAATAACTAATAAATCACCTAAAAAATTAAGATCATAGTCTCTTTATACTGTAAAAAATTAGAAATGAAAAATTCTTGGTTGAGCAATTCCGAGTTGAGTGAGTTTCGAGTCAATAACAATAGAAAGCGAGTGTAATCGAGCCATCTTCTCTAATTCGAGCTGAAAGCACTGCTCGTACTTTAGTCGATCCACTCATGAGTTGGTATGATAACTATAACACCCCGGCTTAAGCGAAAATGCCTGAGTGTGACGTACAGATTGCTCAAAACACATGTGACACTATTAGGTGACAATACTATCATTAATTAATTTTAGCATCAAATACACGGGTTTGAAAGTAAAGAAATACAAGATGAATAAGAACAATTAAACTACTTGTTCATTTATTAAAATACCCTAAAATCTAATGTCTTCTCAGAGTATCATCCTCTAATAATGGTACTTGTAGCATATATATAAAATAAAATCAACTAAACGAATAATTGGTGAGTTCACACAAGTTTTGATATATATCCATAAAAAACCCATACAATTTCATGAAATTTGTGAAAGAATAGCGTAAGTAAGGGTTCGTACCAGTTAGTAACAACCAACGTACTCGGATTGGGGGTCCCTTTTCCACTTGAAACAAAATGACCCTGAGTGCAAATGGGGGCGTATGATCATACTTATTGAGGAAACCACGTGCAAGTAAGTTTGAGCAAGTAATCAAGTAACACACAAGTCCACGATACGAATTGTAGCGTTGTAAATGAATAAGTAAACAATTGATTTGATAGGATATATATGATACCCCCAAAATGTGTAAAAGCCTTAAAAACGGGGTGTGAGAAACTCAACTTAAAATTGAAGTTAAACTTGAAATAAAACCAAAAGCGTGTTAAAGATTAACGAAATAAAATAGTAATATAATATTAATCGGTTTTTCACGAACTTAATGGTACAAAAAGTTGGTTTTTGAGTGAAAAATAATAATAATAATTTATAACAAATTTTATTTAATTTAAAATAATGTTATTTAGTTTAAAATAAATTTATTCGATTTATAATAATTTTTAATAATTTAATATAACAAAAGAAAAATATAATAAAATATAAAATACCAAAAAATATGGTTTGACCCGGGTTTGAACCTGGATCCTTCTATCTATACATAGAGAACTAACCAACTGGTCTAATTTGTAGTGTTTATAGCATAAACAAAAAATATATATGTCAACTTACAAGTTCATCATCTTCCCAAAATAAACCCTAGATTTGTAATCCATTATTGGTTTCAAGTTTGAGTAAATTGGGTTTGGGGTTTTGATTTGTGACTAAGTATGATTCAAAAGCAAATAAAAATTACCTGATAAGGTCATGATTTGATGGATAAACGGGTGTGGCCGGTATACAACTTTGACTAGCTATTTCGTGATTATTGAGAGTGTTTCAAATTAAAGTGATGATTATAGCAAGTTTAGATATTAGTTTAGGTCCTATTGTCACACCCCCAACCTAAGGCGGAAATGCTGGCGGCGGGAAATGACTGTTCATAGCTCTCAAGGTGCTATCTTGCAATATTTAAAAGTGACAATATCTGTTAATTTAAATTAAATATCAAGATAAATTCAAACAAACAAAGTACATAACTGGAAATGAAAGCAACAATATAATTCAAGTTCACAACTTAAAATAAGTCTTTATTTATTTCTTCTAACATAGATATCTCTAAGTTCTTCACCAAATCTTGCAATCAATTTAATTGAAAACCTGCATACGTGCATAAATAATAATAGATTTGTCAACACAATGTTGAGTGGGTAAAAAATCAATCATTTATGTATAATATAATATAAAAGGGCAAAATTGTCCTTATGTGATATACGATCAAGCCATTGAGCAATTAATGAGTTACGGTAAACCCATTGCCTTGTGAAGTGGGTTTTGGCTACTACGACGGTCGTATGATCATACTAATAATGTCAACATGATGGAACTCTCCGAATGCGTTCAAATAAACAAATTATCATATAGCAATTTAGGCAAATAATTGATAGCACACAAGGTTAACAGTTTGCTAATGAGAATACTAATAATATATAAATAATGTAAGACATGCATATGTCCCCAAAACGTTTGAAAATAATTAACATAGGGGAGTGACTACTCACCTTATCAAATAAGCAAAGGAATGAGTAGACAAGAAAAAGAAACTAAATCACGCTTTTCGGAAAGTACCAACGAACGACCCTAATTAAGAGTGATAGCGGAAATACTATGTATTAATGAATAGATTCTTTAAACTAATAGAGATTTGAGATTGATCGGGTGTTCGTGAAATAATAATTTATTATTTATTTATAAAGGTTATTTTTAATTAAAATTGTAGTAAATAAAAATAATATATAACTATTTATATAAAAATACATTTGTTTATAAAATATTTGTACCAATAATTATTTTAACATGTTAAATAATAAGATATGTACTAAATATTTATTTTACATTAAAACTCTATTATAACTTTTATTGTTAAATCCTTTTGCAATTTTTAATACTTATATATATACACACACACGCACATACATATATATGGTTTTATCAAAGGTACGGAAAAAACGACTAATTAACAAGCCAGTTATGATAATATATTGGCTAATTATTATTTTTATATTAATTATAATGTTAATTGGTGATTTAAAGTAATTAGAATATTAAATAAAATATTTCTAAAAATAATGGACGGGCTGGGGGAGGCTCAAACCCGCACCCCCAGCCAGTCCAGACCATGAACACCCAAACCAGCTGAGCTGGGGGGCGTCAGTTGGTTAGAACCTAAAACAAGTTTATTATATACACAGTGTTCAGAATGACAATCAGATTATAAGAACCCTAGAATCATAATAGGCCTAAACGTTAATCGTTTGGCCGATTAACCATAGGGTTAATGTTCCTGACATTAAAATGAATCAGATACATAAATAAAGTACATTAAACGATGAAAGAACGAGGGTTTATTAGATTATCCTACAAACGGCCAAAACGATGATCAAAACTGATACAAACAGGTAACGATAATGTAATTGATTATGGGGTTTCGAATCGTGATGCATATAGGACTGTATATGCGAGTTTAATTGAACTATTAGGGACTTTATTAGGTATAATATCATATAGGTTAAAGACGGTTTGTTTAAATCGTTAATTCGTAACAAATAAATGGTATTTCCCAAATCCAATGTGTCGGTGAAGACGATTAAGCATGGTGAGCGATTTGGTATGATCAATTCCATGTTTACAACGAATATTAAGGCTCAAGAAATCAAAATGGGCATACTGGTTGAATTCAAATATGGAAATACGGGTTTGGGTTAATGGATAGGATATAATATATAATCAAAATTGCACTTTGGTCCTTCAACTATAGGTGTGGATACGTATTGAGTTAAATCTGTTAGTGCGTGAAATGTGGCTGATGATTTGTAGTTAAAGTATTCAAGGTTGAAGCATTCGATAGCTACGGAAAACGGGGAGTCTGTTAGTGCATGATTTGGTTTCCGTAGCCGATCGAATAAGTTATAGATAGACTAGTCTGTAATTTAATTTAAAATGGCCATTCGTTATGGATTTTATAGCCAATGGGTCCAAGATCTAATGATTGTATACTTAGAGATTGGTTATGAATTGTTTATTTATATAATGGAGACGAATGAAGGTCATTCGTTACGGCATGCGTAACGAATGGCATTCGTCTTCTTTATATAGGATGATTAGCCTGCATAATAATTGAAGTCTTTATGTTATTTTCCTCTCAATCCGTTACTCTGCCCATTTGATTACTCAACACTTTGTTAATATAATTAAGCATATTATACACAAACATATATCATATAACTAGATCTGATAGTCAATCGATGTGAATTAATTAACGTATCTAAGCTCAAGCTCTCTCAAGTGGTATCATTAGTAGAAACACGTTGCGAGCCAAGATCTAGCTGCTAACATCGATACATCAATATGAATACGATTATGGATACGTTAAACGAACACTGATATGCTTAATAATGTTCATAATATTAAAGGATGAAATACATTCTGGTGGATACAATAAGTTATGTAGACAATCCGACATGGTAACGATATGGATAAATAAAGGCTTGGATCTCTTACAATTCAATGAATAGGATCAGCCTATTTATAGGCATAGACCCCATTCGTTATACAACACTAACGAATGGGGTGATCCTATTCGTGAATGGCTTCTCATTCGTTATCTCTCCACAACGAATGGGAAATACATTAACAGTTTAACCTCCATTCGGTATACAATCCATAGTGAATTGGCTCATAACTTAACTAATAACCTACTCAACTAACGAATGGACCTATTCTTATACAATCCATATAGAATGGCCATTTTACATTAAATATACAACTTAGAATATCTCAAACTTATTCGATAGGCTACATACACCAAATAATGCACTAACAGACTCCCCATTTTCCGTAGCGATCGAATACTTTAACCTTGAATACTTTAACTGCAAATCATCAGCCACATTTCATGCACTAACAGACTCCCCCTTGACTGATGATTCTCGGGCTTGTGCAGACAAACAATCTTTAAGTGTTTTCAGCAAACCAATAACTTATAGCCTCTCATATTCGATCTCCCCCTCAAAGTGAGAAACTCTTGGAGATCATCCCGATCATCCACTAGCGTTTGATATGGTCCAATATTTCAATAATCAGCAGCAAGTCACAGTTATCTGTCAGTACCGGTAAAGGAAACATATCTTTACATTTGACCTCGTTATACATCTTTATGGACAATCCGATCATTCAACATCTTTCACTTCGGTTTTTCCTCTCTTGATAACGTTTATCCCAAATAATTCTTTGAAGCTATTCTACATCCCATTCGCAAAGATGCACTAATGTTTGGGCATATGATTCAAAGTTCCAACCTCTATTACTAAACCCTTAACGATCAAATTCTTCAATCCAATGACAATACTCATATATTCCTCAATAAGATCAACCTGTTCAAGAATTGTCACCCTCAACAGAAGTATTCTGCCATATACCCGTAGGCAACATAGTCAGGATCAAAGTCCCTCAGAAAGAAGTAGATGAACAGACACTCGTATACCACATAATCAGGTTTCAATCTCGAACACATCAATCAGCAATCAAAGAACAATTCCAGTCTTGAACTCAGTCAAACATAGCTTTGCAATCATGAATTACCACCTAAATTGTAGTAATTTTTCAAGAAACCCTTGCAAACGTAGGAAGATGCATGCCAAATAAACTCTATGAAAGTTTTATCTCCCCTTATTCTTGAAAAAATTAGCAAGGTCTTGAATAGTCTTCACAAATCTCAAACAAAATCCTCCTTAAATTACTCGTGGTCAGTTCATGTTCATCGAAGAACCTCAGGTCGTGAGTGCGAGTGTTGTGAATGATGACTTCGCCGTGCATGTTGTCAAACTCCCATGCGATAAAGTCAAAGAGAAAGTCGTCTTCAAAAGGCATCCCATGGCATATTGGTTAACCATGATTATCAGGCATTCTGTATCGTCGACCCTTGGACGGCTTGTTGGTGAAGGGGTTGATCTTCTTTGTCTTGTATGACCTACCCGGATTAACAACAAACGTCGGGTAATCATCCTTCCACTCCCTCTTCAAGAAATTTTTGTTGAACCATGATTCTACGGAGTCCTTGCTATCGTCTTGAGATATGGTCTTTAGGAAGTAGTTCATGTCGAGCACAGACAGTGTGTGCATATCTCTGTAGGTGAGATAGGTCAGATCCCCATTGGCACGTCGAATAGCCCGACTGTTGCTATCTTTGTGCCATTTTGAATATAGAATGGGATCTGAATCATGGTACGTCTTTGACCTCCATCTCAAGCTTCCCATCCTGCTTACACTGTAGTATTTGACACCTTTTCTAGACTTTCTTCAAGCAGGATTAGCAGCAGGAGTGACAACTGGCTCTTCAGCGGCCGGCTCAACGTTCTCACTAACTGGTGTGTCAGAGTTAGGGGAGTATTTGATTCCATCATCATTATCTGTAAGGCACCGGTCCCGGTGCCTAACATTTGCTTTGGATTTACTCGTAAATACAGTTCTAAATATCAGAGTTAATTAAAACTTTCGCTGAATAAATAAAACTTCAATCATTCATTACAGTCATTCAACTTGTCTTTAGGAAACATAACATAAAAACATCTTATTTAACGTCAAGACAAATCTTTCTGCAGATGCTAGCTTCTTCAGATCCGCTATGTGTCTTCAGTCAAGCGAGCTGTCTCAGTCTATTAACCTGCATGCATACTAAAAGTCAGCTACACTGAGTGAATTCTAGTTAATCAGGCACCATACAATACATTCACATATTTATATATACACGTATCCTTAGATACATATTACATACTTAGCCTTTTATCTTTCTTTCATTCGTACATTCAATCCTTCTTTCTGTCTTTCATACTTTCATTCTTTCTTTCATACATACATATATATACATACATACATACATACATTTCGTCCTATAACATTCGCAGATATTATTAGGGTCTGTTCTCTACATTCGCATATATTATTAGGGTCTGTTCCCTACATTCGCAGATATTATTAGGTTCTGTTCCCTTCGTTTGCATAATTTATTAGGGTCTGTTCTCTTCATTCGCAAATATTATTAGGGTATGTTCCCTTCATTCGCAGATATTATTAGGGTATGTTCCCTACCTTCGCTCTACTATACTTTCATACTAACATTCATATAATTTCTTACATACCTTGCTGTATCATTCATTCATAAAGACATACATATTCGAACACTTATCTCCCTTGACGATACGTGCAATATCTGAAGATCGTTCACGTACCAACAAGCTTTCATTCATATCTATCACACATATCCTATATGGCATACACTTACCACTTAAGATAAGTGTATTAACTATTCACATCGAGTATGCACACAACCCATAAAACATAACAAGGAAATGGGGCTAGAAACTCACATGAATGCGGTTACGTCCACCTTTTAATGGTTATTCCTTTCTTTAGCTGTGCGCGACTAACTGTATTACAATTACACGTATCAATTAACTATCGCTACCCATCTCGCGTTTCTAGTTTAATTATAACCCTTAATGAACGGGGGTCTGGGGGCAGCGCCTCTGGCAGAAAAGTTCTAGGGGCAGCAGCCCCTAGCAGGGTCCAAGGGGCAGGGCCCCTGGCTGGGGTTAAGCTATCTTAGCACAGTTTTCCATTAGGATTTCATAATAATATTTTATTGCCAACCCGTTAATCCTTTAAGGTATCTTTCATCAATTACTAAAGTCCAAGGGCTATTATGTAATGAAATCATTCTTTTCTAAGTCCAGGGTCCTTTCTGTCATTCATTCAAACTTAATTCGTTATCCAGTTCCTCTAATTCGTTATTAGTTTCTTAACGACTGGACTTCTCATAACGAATGGACTCTCATAATGAACTGACCCTTCTGCAACAAATGAACCTTCTAACGAATGAGGGTTCATTCATTATGTTCTCTTAACGAACTGGCATAGAGAATGGCCTAACGAATCAGCTCATTCGTTATTATTTCCTTAACGAATGGACTAACGAATAGGATAGCGAATGCAACTCGTTCCCTATTCTTCCTTAACAAATTGACGTAACGAATTGTTGTTAATTCATTAGTTCTCCGCTAACGAATTAGGATTAGGTCAGAATGTCAGAATATTCTAACATCCTCGTACACGCTTTTCTGGCGCCACCTTTCCGGCACCGTCACCGCCGGGAAAACCGCGATCTTGCCGGAAAAACGAGATCTCACTCGTTTTCCACCGTTTTTCACCCCGTTTGATCCAGATCTAAGCTAGGGTGACCCCTACGCCCATCTTTTTATCTGTTTATACCCGATTTCATCCAGATCTCGTGACTTTAATGGTTTAGGGTGTCGGCTCGTTGTTTCGCGACTAGATCTAATGGGTTTGGATCCATACAATATCATACTATCAATATCTCGGGTCGGAAATCAATTCTTCTTCTTGGTTTCGGTTAGAGAAGAGACAAAGATGAGAGAGAGAGCTTAAGTGTGCGTTTTGGATGGTGTATGGAATGGATGAGAATGAGGGGATTAATGGATAATTAAGGTATTTATATTATGGGTCATGGGCTTAAGCCCATCGTCTTTCTCCTTTCTTTATTAACCCAAGTCCATTACTCATATTACTTAACCCAACACTCTTAACGCATAACAATCTAATATTATTATTTTATTAACCAAACAGAAATCTGGATGTTACACTATCGCTTTTATTTTCTTCCACGGATTTCTCAACTGATGGGTCGGTACCTGCAAAAGAACAAATGTTAAATAAAGAGGCGATTTCAACCTCAACGGAGCATCCGTCTCCCGTGTTTCTCAGCTTCCTTTGGCGGTTCATCATCACCCGCCTTATCACAGGTAACATCTCCACTACCACTACCACTACCACTACCACTACCACTACCACTACCACTACCACTACCACTACCACTACCACTACCACTACCATCTCCACTACCATCAACATTTCCACCACGAGGATCATCAAAGCTATCGTGCTCGTGGTCATCATCATCCTTCTCCTCATCACCATCTTTCTCATCGTCATCATTATTTCCTCATCGTCCTCATCATCAGACTCGTCATCGTCACTATCATCTCCACCAACTTGTGCTGCTTGTTGTGGATCAGCATAAACAATCAAAGCAGTGGCAAACACAGCACTAACTTGTGCACTAGTGGTGGGTGCAACAAGTGGTGAACTTGTAGAACTGGCCTGCCCAGATGAAGCAGCAGTAGTCACTACAGGCTCAGTGCCCACAACAGTTGCAACAACAGCAGCAGGCTCATCATTAGCAGCCTTAGCACCAGATCCTCCTTCGCCGCCATCTTTTCTAGGTTCTCCCGTGTAGAGGAAACCATGAATGTTTCCAAGAGCTCTGACCCTTTCGGCATTAGTGGCTAAACGCGCAAGAATAGTTTGTCTTTGATTGGTTTGCTCTGCCCTTGGCTCAGCTACACGAAGAAACCCTTGAAAGGTTTCCATCAAATGAACCCTTAGATTCTCAACATCCTCATCTTTCAATCGCATCACCTCTATAACAGCGAGGTATGGATTAACCAAGGACTCATTCACGCGCCCTTGTTCCGCGCGTTGTTCTTCCATTTGTTCCTCCAATATTTCTATCATCCCACGCAATCTCACACTTTCTCCCATCACTCTGCTTACATCCCGGCTTTCTGAACCTTCCAACCCACTCACTCTTGAGCCCAGACGCTCAAAGTCTATCCACACTTTATAAAGAGTTGAATGAAGTTCCCTCCTGAAGTTATTGGCAAAGTTAGAAGAAGAGGGAATATCGGTTTCAAAGTTAGATACCCTTGACTCAAGTATGTCATGCTCATCATATTTCAAAAAGTTTTGTTCAGTCAAAGTCTGTTGATTGTCAACTCTTCTTTGTATATTCTGTATCTATTCCTACTTACTTATGATCAAAGCTTGGTCCATGTCTTGTTGTTCTTGAACATTTGCCACACGATTAGCCAGAGTGTCACGTTGTCGAGTGACCTCTTGATGTATAGCTTCTTGATCTTTAAGGAACTTGATCAACGCAAGCTCACGCTTGGCCCTATTTTTATTGGCTTCCTCCAGTGCCTGAATTCTATCGAGGATAGGATCTCGGAAGACCGGTGACTTCTTCGATTTCCCACTTGAGATGGGAGTGGCTGCAATGATCGGCCTTCTAAGGGTTGAGGGAGGTGTGGTTGATATGGTTGAGTGAGGTGTGGTTGGTATGGGTAAGGTTAGGATTAAGGTAGGGAATGATGTGGTGGTGGTTAAGGGTAGGCTAGTTGGTGTGGTTGTGGTTTCTATGGTGGATGGCATGGATTGGATTGGGCTAGATGTAATAAATGTAGAGGAACAGAACGTGGTATCTCTAATCGATGAGGCAAATCGGTATTTAGGTGAGGTAACAGGTGCAATGGTCCTACGGGCTGTGAAGATTTTGGCCTAGGTGGTCATGGTAATGTAATCAAATATAGGAGGAATAGGTTCATCTAAGCGATTTGAGGTGGTTTCGGGTGAGGTTATGGGTTGATCTACAAGTGACGGTTTCTTAGGTTTGGGTTTGGTCCTAAGGATAATCCTAGGTTTGGTTTTGGTTGAGGGTTTGAGTGGTGATTAAATTTGGTTTTGGTTACTAAGGTTTTTGTTTTGTTGATAACTTACATCCTTGAATGATGTAAGCAGTCAATAGTTCAGAATATCATTAGTAAATATAAATTGATAAACACATTGATCAGTTGTGTTTAACTATTTACTTTACCGTTATGTATTCTAAATATTTACTGATGTTAACTACATTTATTGTTTTGATTCAGACTGTCAAATCTATTCCATTTGTTGTTTAGATTCAGTCTATCGAATCTATTCTATCCTTGATCTTGATCAATGATATTCTCTGTATTGTAACAGTACCCCTGTACTTTGACTTTAATCACATTTGCTATACTTAACGATTGTATTTCTTGAATATCTTCGAGTTCTTTTTCTTTGACTTCTCGGTCAACCTTACTTGGTAATAATATTCCATCAGTCGTATTCCTGAACGAATTCCTTTCGATGATACACTGTCCTTGTATATTTAGATATCATCTAACGTTAATATAGATATGAACACTTTAAACTTTCTCTTTTTCAGGATGTCCAAGGAACAAAAGCTATTATGACTCTATAAGATACAAAAGAAACATTAGTGTTGATAACTGAGTGTAAAGAAGACAAATATATACAAGGATAAATAAAATCAAACTCAAATTAAGACTTTACAAAAGTTATGTACAAAGTTTAAACTAAACAGAGAATTTATCGAAGTACAGAATATTCGAATGGGCTATAAAGGAACAACAGAAAACACTAAGTCTTGAACCTTCGAATCGAATCAGGATATGAAAGTTCTATAAGATTAAGTGTAATCTAGTCAAAACCGATTGATGTGTTGTAAAACACACTTACTTTCCGTATCGTTTTTCATGTTTTATATACTTAATAGTTTAATTAATAAGAGTTATGGATGGTTTTTGCTTGATTTTACAAAGATTGAATGTTAATTGTAGGTTATGAGTTTTGTTGGAGAAAAGAGTAAAGTTTGAAGACTCTAGGGTATTATTTGATCAAGTTTAAAGATTACAACTCAAGGCCCGACCCAAGCCCACAAGTTCGAAGTCTTACATGCATATTATATCTATATACTATATATAATACACCAAACAAGGGTAAATTAAGACACTCATTTATATATTTACATTTTCAACTAATATTGTGCATCAAGGGTAGTACCTTACGCTTCAAAATAGTGTACACTGCTGATGTCACTTTCCTTTTCTGGTATATTAAAAATTTGGGGAAGTGGACGCTTAACGTGTTGTAGCATTTTTATAAACTTTTGTACTTTGTTTACAAGTGTGTAGTTGTATTGTGTTGTGGGCTCTTTAATTTTTTGACAGACACGCGTCATTTTTCTTTCCGCGTGTTGCTCTCCTATCATCTTTTCTGATTACTTTTGAACCAAATCTTTTGTTCCATCGGCTCAGATGCACAGCTCATTGGTCCCCTGGAGTCTCAATAGTCAATACCCTATCGTCTTCCACCGCATCGTCGTGTTGCTTTTCCACCGTATTTACGTCACACTCCGTCTTGCTAGTACTGGTCACTGTTGCCGGGTTGGGTTTCCTGACTCTTGGTGGCGGTGATGTGGTGTTGGCGGAAGGTGGTGGTTTATGGCGTTGACCGATTTTTAAGTGTATTGGTGGCGGCCTCTTGACCCTAATTTGACCTTTGTTTTTATTCTGTTTATGTAGATGGTTTATGAAGCTTCAACTGAACATAACCATAGTATCAACTTCACCGACATGGTACACTCCAAATACTTTCTTTTACATGTTATTATAAGATTTGTTCTTTTTAATTTGTATTTGGGTTGTAAAAAGGTTTTATAACCCTAAAAACCCCATTGTGGTATGGGTTTCTTTAATTTGAGTGTTCCAAGTGTTTAATTATGAATATAATAACTTATAAGGTGCTTCAAACTCTTCAACTCAACTACATAATGTTGTAATTATTCCGGTTGAGTTGTTGAACCCTAACACTTAATTAGTTATTTATGTATTTAACTTTAATGTTTTTACTAGGTTCAAACAAGGTCATGCAGGTTGCTTTGGGCATCTATGATCAAGATGACATGTGACTAGGGATTCACAAGCTCTACAAGGTAAATCCGTATTGCTTTGATTAATTAACTTATTTCTGTAGGATTTTAAACAAGATTTGACTCCCAGATTTGTTTATTAAAATCGAGTCGAATAAAAAATGTAATAAATAGTTTGCTTCATCATAAAACACTGTTTGATTTTGGATTCATGAATTGCAACTATAATAGGGTTTGTAGTTTATTTATTTTTTTGTTTGTTTGTTTTGAACATAAGGAATTGTGATTTATGCATTTAATAATGAAAGTATGAAATGACTAACCAATATATTAACAACCATAGATAATAGATTAATACATATGCAGAAAAGTTTATGATTTATTTAATGTTGTTAGCATTTTTATACAAGTTATTAATAACTTTTCCAATGGTTTTGCAGGTTTAATGAAAAAATTACTTCAATATGGGTGGTGATGTGTCTGCTCAACTTATGCAAGCTGCTGCAGCTGCTAACCAGGCCAACCCATTATTTTCAGCTTCCTAGGGGAGTATGAGAATATATATGGGGTAAAGCCATAGTTCTAACATTTTATTTTTTATTTGATATGATCACTAAATCTTCAAATCTCAATTCTGTATTATTTGTCACAGTCATATGAATAATGTGTGTTTTCAGCTTTGAGTTGTTTAACCGATGCATGATATGTCGAAAGATCACATGGCCCTTTTATGTCTGTGATTCTATCTCTTAACGGGCTTTCATTTTTCGTTGTTTCTCTTCCGTTTTTGGTTTTCCCTAGGTTTGTCAAAGGTTGGTCAAATGCTGATAATGAAGGTCGGTCCAATTTCTAATGAAGTGAGAAAAAAAAAAAGTTGAGGTGATGATGAAGTTGAGACGGGCTGTTCGAAAAGGGCACATGGTTGTTGAGTTGCATCAGCAGTTTGTTCGTGTTGTTAACCAACTAGGTACTGATAGTATTTGTTCTTTTAAAAGTTGGGGTGTGTTAGTTTTTGTTAGAATTTAAATAAATTAATGTGGTTATGTTGTGTATTTTTTTCAGATACGGTACCGAAGAGGATTCTTGAATTGACGAGTGTTCTAGGTTTTGCCCGTGAAGACGATGCAAGTCATTTGCAGGTGTGTTTTGAATTCAAAATGATAAGAATAGTTGTAAACTGTAGGTACGGGTCGAGATGGGTTTGAGTCAAAACTGGTCGTTCTAAAAGAATGATCTTTTTCGTTCTGGTCAGTATGAGTTTTGACAAAATGGGTTCGGCTCAAAGGGTCATTCTAATAAATGATCATTTTGGTTTGGGTCAGTTCGGGTGTTAATATAGGCTGTCAAATCATATTTATTTTTTCTTTTAATAAAACTTTTGCACCTACAACAACGAGTGCATACTCATAAATAGACTTAAATGGTACATTTGCTCAATAATATATTAATATGGGCTATGAGTGATGGTTTTGTGAGGACATGTATAGGGTGTGTGGGGTTTTATAGTTGAAAAGTTATATGTTTTTATAAGATTATACTAATTCCTTGATTTAATAATTAATCATTGGGTAATTTAATAACGATGATAAGAATAATGATTTGTTTTTGGTCTGTTCGGTCATTCTGCTTCTACAGAATACAAGAAGATAAAGAATCACTCTATAGAAAGCCCAATAATGGCCCCCCACCCGGTCAATACTGGGATACTGGCCTAGCCTTTCAACAGAAAAACCGGGTGCCCTGCTTGAGTTCATGGAGAGTATAGTAGGATCCCATGATTTCCCGCACATAATTTTTGTATGCAAGTGTTTTCAGCCTCTTACCACCATACATGTTCTGTAATTTTTTTGTTTTAATAGAATGTTGGTGGTGCTCTTAAAAATAGAAAAAGTGTTGTGTTTTTTATGAAGTAGATTGTGTCTAATTTATGCGAGCCTTCGTTTTGACAAAAATACTGTTATGTTAGTTTTTATAAAACTTAAACTTGCGTTTTAGATTTAGAAGTAGAATTTTATCACAACTCAACAATCTCCAATGTTACAAACAAAAGTTAATCAACATTGATTTCCTAGTAAAGTTTTTGACATCATTAGTCTTAGTATGGTTCGACTCTTTTGACCCCACCCCCCGGCAACGGTTTGACACTTTTGACCCTCCCACCCTCACAACTGTTTGACACTTTTGACACTCCTAACCCCCCGCAACGCGGGGGTCCAAATAACTAGTTTTTAAGTAATTTACAACACTTAAAACATGAGGTACATATGTTAGTAAGGGTAAACTTGCCTTTTAAACACAATTCATTCAACTTACAAGTTTGGCCCCTCATCTTTAACCACATTATGTTTTTAATTTAAGTTGTAAACTAACTTTCCACCCATGATTTTTAAACGACTATGGCCTTTTCAAACGTTAATATTTTGATAAAAAAAATTACACCATAAAAACGAGCATTTTATTCTCTTTACTTTGGATATGATATTGTTATAATTTTTTTTCATTTTAAATAAATTAATATGTTACGTAGGGGTGTTCAGTGTCGATTTTGATGGTTTTTAAGTTAAACTTGTGAATCCAACCGTTAATATTGAATTTTTTGTCGTCCAAAACCAAACTCAATCATTGAAAGTTGAAACCGAATCGTTACTAACGGCCTGGTTCCAGTTTGGTTTCATAGTTTAAACTTTAATAATATATTTAGTTTAAAATAATTATTAATTTAAATGTACCATCAATTTTAACTAAACACCAACATAATATGATATTTGAGAGGATCATAAATAAAAAATGATAATTTTAGCCACACAAATGGTAAATATTAAGGGAAGATATATGACGTGAAATAATAACAACAAAGATCACAAAATGAATCATACTGTAATTAGGTTAGTTTGAAGTTGTATAGCCAAGTTAATTGTAATAAAAAGATTATGTTCAATTAAATTTTAACTATATCTAATATATATTACACAACATATCTAATAATTAATAATAAACATCATTAAAATGCATTCAATATTTACAGTCTGGTATGGTTTCATATGGCCGGTTTCCAGTATTAACCGCGAACCAACCGTTCACTACGTTTTGAAATTTTTGAAACCGATCAACAAACCGAAAAAAAAAGAAGTCAAACGAATAACCGGTTTAAAAGATTTCAAGGTTTTAATCGAACCATAAACACTTATATTTGTTACATGATTAACAGGTTCAAGCACCCGCTGCATCACGCGGGCACCCGTCTAGTTAATTATAACAAGAAAAAAACCCTAAGCAAGTAAGCACCATGGCAGCTCTAAAATTCCCGATCGGAAATAAAGAAAGAAAGAAGAAGTTAATGTTTGATTGATTTGTTGGCTTGGAGGGGACAAGAAAGTTGTTTTCTGTAATGTAAGGCCCCGTCACCGGTAGCCCTACTATGGTTTTGGATTTACTCATAAACGCAGTTCTAAATATCAGAGTTAATTAAAACTTTACGCGGAATATAACTTCAACCATAACATATTACAAAACTGTCAAATCTTGTCTTAAAAACATTCAAATTTATTAAACATAAAACATAGTCTTTGAAAACATCATAGCTTTTTCTTCGAGATGCCAGTATCTTCAATTCCATGCCATGTGTCTTCAATCACGCGAGCTGCCTCAACCTACTTTCCTGTGCGCATACTAAAAGTCAGCTACGCTAAGTGAGTTCTAGTTAATCACATAACTTACTTTACATACACATATACGTGACCGAAGGTACGCATTACATACTTAACCTGTCCATCATTCATCATACACAATCATAACTAACCTTACGTTATAAAGAGCATTCGCCATACATACCTCGGATATTATTAGGGTCCGGTACCCTCCATCCTCGGATATTATTAGGGTCTGGTCACCTTCCATCCTCAGATATTATTAGGGTCCGGTACCCTCCATCCTCGGATATTATTAGGGTCCGGTACCCTTTCTTCCATACCTTTATGACATACTTTTCTATATACATAATCGTAAGTTTCGCACATACATACATCATTCATTCTTCATCTTACATCATACATATAACATCAACCATTTCCTGACAGTACATGCAATTCCGAAGATCGTTCATGTACCGACAAGAAATCATTCATACATTTCACATAATACATATATGGCATACACTTATCACTTAGGATAAGTGTATTAACTAATCACATCGAGTATGCGCACAGCCCCGAAAACATAACAAGGAATGGGGCTAGAAACTCACCTGAAGTTAGTTACGTTCACCGTTAATTGTTATTCCTTTCTTTAGTAGGGCACGGCTAACTGTATAATAATTACATGCATCAATCAACTATCACTACTTATCTCACGTTTCTAGTCTAATTATAACCCACAACGAACGGGGGTCTGGGGGCAGCGCCCCTGGCAGCGGGGTCTAGGGGCGGCAGCCCATAGCAGGGTCCAAGGGGCAGAGCCCCTGGCTGGGGTCGAGCTTTTAAACACATTTTCCATTAGGATTTTAAATTATTATTTAATTTGCTACTTAAAAGTTCAAGGGCTTAATTGTAATTAATTCATTCTTTTTCTAAGTCCAGGGACTGTTCTTGTCATTCCATTAAACTTCTAATTCGTTACTGGTTCATAATGAATTGGCTTATCTTAGCGAACTGGTCCATGTAGCGAATTGAACCCTTTAACGAACTGGACTCCTTAACGAATCAGTTTCATAGCGAACCAGTCCATATAACGAATTGGACCTTCTAATTCGTTATCTTTGTTAGCGAATGACTATAATGAATCAAAGGTAATTCGTTATCCTTTTTCTATTAACGAATTGGATACAAACTAAAGCTAGTTCGTTAATCTTTCCTTGGCGAATCAACACACGAATTACTCGCTAATTCGTTACGCTCACTGACGAACTAGGGTTAGGTCAGAATGTCAGGGAACATTCCCTGACACCCTTACCTCGTATTAACTTTTCCGGCGCCGCCTTTCTGGCGCGGCCGCTGGAAAGCCGCCAGAAAATCGCGAACACGTATAAAAAACGAGTTTTAACTTGTTTTTCACCGTTTTTCGTCTCGTTCGATTCAGATCTGAGGTTGGGTGACCCCTAAGATCATCATAGGTTCGGTTTATACCCGATTCCACCCTGATCTTGTGACTTAAACGGTTTAACGGTGTCGGCTCGTCGTTTCGTGACTATATCTAACGGGTTAAGCTTATACAGTATTAAACTACCATTACCTCGGGTCGGTGCTCGGATTCTTTCTTGGTTTCGGCTAGAGAAGGGGAGAACTAGAGAGAAAGCTTAAGTGTGTGTTTTGGATGGTGTATGGTATATGTGTGAATGAGGATTAAATGAAGATTAAAGGTTTATATATTTAGGGATCATGGGCTCAAGCCCATGGACTCTCCTTCTTTCTTTCATAACCCAAGTCCATAACCCATACCCATTTACCCAACACTAGCCCAACTCATATTCTCTTTACCTAAACCGATAACAACCCACTATAAAATAGACGAAATTTACATTATTATTATAACCGAAAGTAGGATGTCACAAGTCTTCCCTCCTTAAAGAGGTTTCGTCCCCGAAACCTATCTATTACTAAAACAATTCTGGATAAAACTTGCGCATCTCTTCTTCAACTTCCCAAGTTGGATTTGAACTCTTGCGATGTTTCCATATCACTTTCACTAAAGGTATAACCTTGTGACGAAGTTGCTTCTCCTTGCGGTCAACTATCTCGATCGGTTGTTCAATATAGTTCAAATGGTCATCAACCTCAATGTCCATTAATGGCACATGAGACATGTCATCAGCTAGGCATTTCCTTAGGTGAGAAACATGGAAGGTTGAGTGAATTCCTTCTAACTCTTCTGGCAACTCTAACTTGTAAGCCACTTCACCTACTCGCTCTAAAATCTTGAATGGTCCAATGTACCTTGGACTCAACTTCCCCCTTTTTCTAAAACGGATAATTCCTTTCCAAGGAGAGACCTTGAGCATCACATTGTCACCAACGTTAAACTCAATAGGTCGTCGCAGCTTATCAGCATACGACTTATGTCTGTCTTGAGCCGCTTTCATTCTTCCCTTGATCTGATCAAACTTCGAAGAGGTTTCTTGCACAACTTCTAGGCTTCCCATCTCTTTCGGACCAATCTCTCCCCAACACACCGGGGTCCTACATCGTCTACCGTAGAGCATCTCAAATGGTGGCATACGAATACTTGAATGGTAGCTGTTGTTGTAGGAGAACTATGCTAGATGCAGATGATTATCCCAACTTCCTCCAAAGTCTAAAACACAAGCACGTAGCATATCCTCAAGGGTTTGGATCGTCCTTTCAGACTATCCATCGGTTTGAAATCTCGAAGTGAATCGAGTATCTCTATCAGACACGATCGATAACGGCACTCCATGCTTGGCCACAACCTCTTTTATGAACAAATTTGCTAACGTTTCTAACGAGAAGGCCTCTCGTATGGGCAGAAAGTAAGCACTTTTGGTCAAACGGTCCACTATCACCCAGATGGTATCATGATGCTTAGCTGTACGAGGTAGCTTAGTTATGAAATCCATGGTGATGTGTTCCCATTTCCATTCTGGTATCTCTAGAGGCTGCATATTTCCATAAGGTTTCTGGTGTTCTTCCATGACTTGCAAGCAAGTTAAGCACTTACTAACATAATCTACTACGTCATTCTTCATTCCTGGCCACTAATAGTCTCTTTTCAAATCTTGGTACGTCTTTGTAGCTCCTGGGTGAATCGAATATCTTGACTTATGAGCTTCATCTAAGATTCAACCTCTGAGATCTCTATGGCGTGGAATCCACATACAGTCAAAATTAGTCTTAACACCATGAGTGTTTTCTATCAACTCATCTTTCTGACCGAAAATCCTTTCTTTCTTCACTAGCCCTTCATCTACCAACACTTCAGACTGTACTTTGATGATTTCATCAAATAGACTTGAATTCATAATCAACTGGTATGACTTCACTGTTGCAATGACTTCCTCGTTCTTACGGCTTATCGCATCAGCGACCACGTTAGCTTTACCAGGGTAGTACTTAATACCGCAGTCGTAATCGTTTATCAATTCTAACCATCTCCTCTGTCTCATGTTTAGCTCTTTATGCTCGAAGAAGTACCTTAAACTCTTATGATCCGTGTAGATAGTACACTTAGTACCATACAAGTAATGCCTCCATATCTTTAAGGCATGCACTACTGCTGCTAGCTCTAAATCATGTGTCGGATAAGTACTCTCATGGACTTTCAACTGTCTAGACACGTAAGCTATCACCTTTCCTCGTTGCATCAAAACGCAACCTAACCCACGATGCGAAGCATCAGTACAAACAACCAAATCCTCGTCACCATCGGATAAAGCAAGGATTGGAGTTTGCGTGAGTCTCTTCTTCAACTCATGAAAAGCCTCTTCTTGAATCTTACCCCAACTAAATACTATTAACTTTCGGGTCATACCGGTTAACGGTGCGGCTATCTTGGAGAAGCCTCATAGTAGCCAGCTAACCCTAGGAAGCTTCGTATATCAGTTGGGTTCTGTGGAGTCTTCCAATTTGTTATTGATTCAATCTTAGCTGGGTCAACGGTAATCCCTTCAGGATTAATCACGTGACCTAGAAATTGCACTTCTCGCAACCAGAACGCACATTTCGAAAACTAAGCATACAACTTCTCTTTCTTCAGAGTCTCCAATACCTCTTTCAAATGCTCATCATGATCACACTCGCTCCTAGAATAAATCAATATATCGTCGATGAAGACGATAACTGACTTATCCAACATTGGCCGACACACCCTATTCATTATGTCCATAAATGTTGCAGGAGCATTTTTTAGACCGAATGACATCACGAGGAACTCGTAGTGTCCATACCGCGTTCGGAACGTTGTCTTAGGGATGTCTGCCTCCTTCACCTTCAACTGATGATAGACTGATCTAATATCTATTCGTGAGAACCAACTTGAACCTTGCAGTTGGTCGAACAGATCGTCAATCCTTGGCAAAGGATATCTATTCTTTACTGTAAGCTTATTCAACTCGCGATAGTCTATGTACATTCTCATACTTCCATCCTTCTTCTTGACAAAAAACACCGGTGCGCCCCACGGGGAAACACTGGGTCTAATAAAACCCTTGTCGAGGAATTCTTGCAGTTGGGACATCAGCTCTTTCATTCGGACGACGCTAAACGGTAAGGTGCTTTCGCGACGAGCTGGGCTCCTGGTACTAAATCTATCTGGAATTCTATCTCTCGCTCCGGTGGTAACCCCGGAAGATCCTCAGGGAATACTTCTGGGTAGTCACGCACGATAGGAACATCTTTCATTTCTTTCGTCTCGGCCGTAGCGTTGACAACATACGCCAGGTAGGCACCGCACCCTCGCCTTAACAAACCCTCGGCTTTTATCATCGAAATGACGTTAAGCCCAGAACTTTACTTATCACCATAAACCGTTACCGTGCTACCATCCAAGGATTTTAACCTTATTATCCTACTCTTACACATTATCTGAGCTTCATACTCAGACAACCAATCCATTCCCAAAACCACATCGAACCCTTCTAAGGTCATAACATACAAGGTAACAGGGAACTCATGTCCCTCTAATTCTATCGTACAGTCCTTAACCATTTTCATTATTTTAACCGAAGTGTCACTAGAGGTTTCTACTATAAAGGTTTCAGACACTCGGCAACATTTCATTTTAGCTAATTTACAAAACGGTGTAGCTACGAAACTTCTATTTGCACCCGAATCAAATAATACTGAAGCAGAAATACCGTTTACTAAAAACATACCAGTCACAACGTCCGGAATCTGTTTAGCCTGTTCCTGAGTCAGCATGTAGGCTCTAGTCCTTGTCCTAGCTTGGTCAGCATCCTTCTTTCCACTACCTCCAGCTCCACCATCAGTACACTCCCTTTCCATATGACCCGTCTTACCACACTTATAGCATGCGGGCTTTGCATCACAATCATTGGCATAGTGCCCCACCTTCCCACACTTATAACAGAAATTCGTCCCAAGCCTACACTCTCCACCATGAGCTTTTCCACATTTGTGACACACATCCGAACCAGTACCCCACTTGCACTCACCACCGTGCACCTTCCCACACGTCTTACATGTCTTTCTCTCCCACACTTTCTGCTTCTTGTTCTTAGAGTTCCATAACTGAGTACGGGACGTTTGTCATTGACCCACTTCTTATCTTTCTTCTCTTCTTCCACCACAATATCATCCGCAGCCAGGTCTGCATAAACCACCTCTGCGAGCTCGACAGCATAGTCAAAGGTAGCAGTTTTACTCGTCCTGACTAGCGTGCGGATTCTCTGCGGAAATCCCCTCACATAACACTTGATCCTCTTAGCCTCAGTGTTGACCATATCGGGTACCAACCTAGACATTCGGTTGAACTCTGTGGTGTACTCACGATGTTTCATCGTCCCAGCTTTCAAGTTCAGGAACTTCATCTCCGCCCTTTCAACCTCGGCGCCAGCACAGAATTTCTTCATAACCAGCTCCTTCAGATCATCCCACCTCATAGCCTTAATCTCCTTCCGACTCTTCATCTGCTCAACCGACTCCCACCAGTACATCGCCTCTTCTTCAAACGATTGGCTGGCATAACCGACAGCTTGATCGGGATGACACTCTCTAATGCGGATAATTTTATCCATGGCGGTTATCCATTGAAGAGCAGCGATTGCGTCTCCCAAACCAGTCAGTTTCGGTGGGTCACAACCCTTGAAGGACTTATAGTTGCAACCACCTCGGCCCCTCTTTCTATCATCAGCCTCCACAGACCTCACCACGCTCGAAGCCTCCCTTTCTCCTTCATCATCTTTCCTACCATCCCCCTCCACCCTTTCAGCAGTTCTTTCATGGTCTCCAGCAGACCTCTCCGGATTCATGTTCTTTACAGCAGTGGCTACTGCTTGGACAATAGCTGCTTGGATTAAGGGATCTAGATGAACCCTTTTTATTGTTGTTTGGGTCTCTTCTAGCTGCGCTTCCTTTATCTCCGGTGTTGGAAGCGGTCTCAACCGAAGGTTGTTGGGCACGACGAGGCCTGCCACGACGTCTAGTGGGGCCCTCAGTTCTCGCAATTACTCCAGCTCCTACATCGCCTCCCATTCCAGCCATCATAATCTAAAAGGGAAAACACAAACGTCATCACTTAAGGAACCATTTAGTACAAGGATAGTAAGGCTAACAGGTAATAACAGTGGCCAATTGTGATTAGCTGATCACGTTACTTTCCGTGTCCTATACACTTTCCCTTATGAGTCTATTTGTGTTGGTTCTATCCTAAACAGTTAATCAATCAAATAATCATATCCCTAACATTCACATATCCTTTCTTTAGCAATCAAGCTAACATTAACATACATATTTAACCATACACTTTACCATTACTGAGCTAGCTTGAGTGACACATGGCTATCTTGAACTAGCATCTTCTTTCTTTCTTACTTAAATCCCATTCTCTGTTCGACTCTAAGCATGTAGGAAGCATAAATCTCTCGAACTTTGCTCTGATACCAACTTGTAAGGCCCCGTCACCGGTAGCCCTACTTTGGTGTTGGATTTACACATAAACGCAGTTCTAAATATCAGAGTTAATTAAAACTTTACGCGGAATATAACTTCAACCATAACATATTACAAAACTGTCAAATCTTGTCTTAACAACATTCAAATTTATTTGAACATAAAACATGGTCTTTGAAAACATCATAGCATTTTCTTCGAGATGCCAGTATCTTCAATTCCATGCCATGTGTCTTCAATCACGTGAGCTGCCTCAACCTACTTGCCTGCGTGCATACTAAAAGTCAGCTACGCTGAGTGAGTTCTAGTTAATCACATAACTTACTTTACATACACATATACGTGACCGAAGGTACGCATTACATACTTAACCTGTCCATCATTCATCATACACAATCATAACTAACCTTACGTTATAAAGAGCATTCGCCCTACATACCTCGGAAATTATTAGGTTCCGGTACCCTCCATCCTCGGATATTATTAGGGTCAGGTCACCCTTCATCCTCGGATATTATTAGGGTCCGGTACCCTCCATCCTCGGATATTATTAGGGTCCGGTACCCTCCATCCTCGGATATTATTAGGGTCCGGTACCCTCCATCCTCGGATATTATTAGGGTTCGGTACCCTTTCTTACATACCTTTGTGACATACTTTTCTATATACATAATCGTAAGTTTCGCACATACATACATCATTCATTCTTCATCTTACATCATACATATAACATCAACCATTTCATGACTGTACATGCAATTCTGAAGATCGTTCATGTACCGACAAGAAATCATTCATACATTTAACATAATACATATATGGCATACACTTATCACTTAGGATAAGTGTATTAACTAATCACATCGAGTATGCACACAGCCCCGAAAACATAACAAGGAATGGGGCTAGAAACTCACCTGAAGTCGGTTACGTTCACCGTTAATTGTTATTCCTTTCTTCAGTTGGGCACGGCTAACTGTATAATAATTACATGCATCAATCAACTATCACTACTTATCTCGCGTTTCTAGTCTAATTATAACCCACAACGAAAGGGGTCCGGGGGCAGCGCCCCTGGCAGCGGGGTCTAGGGGCGGCAGCCCATAGCAGGGTCCAAGGGGCAGAGCCCCTGGCTGGGGTCGAGCTTTTAAGCACATTTTCCATTAGGATGTTAAATTATTATTTTATTTGCTACTTAAAAGTTCAAGGGCTTAATTGTAATTAATTCATTCTTTTTCTAAGTCCAGGGACTGTTCTTGTCATTCCATTAAACTTCTAATTCGTTACTGGTTCATAACGAATTAGCTTATCTTAACGAACTGGTCCATGTAGTGAATTAAACCCTTTAATGAACTGGACTCCTTAACGAATCAGTTCCATAGCGAACCGGTCCATATAACGAATTGGACCTTCTAATTCGTTATCTCTGTTAGCGAATGACTATAACGAATCAAAGTTAATTCATTATCCTTTTTCCCTTAACGAATTGGATATGAACTAAAGCTAGTTCGTTAATCTTTCATTAGCGAATCAACACACGAATTACTCGCTAATTCATTACACTCACTGACGCACTAGGGTTAGGTCAGAATGTCAGGGAACATTCCCTGACACCCTTACCTCGTATTAACTTTTCCGGCACCACCGCCGGAAAGCCGCCGGAAAATCGCGAACACTTTTTCACCGTTTATCGTCCCGTTCGATCCAGATCTGAGCTAGGGTGACCCCTATGCTCATCATAGGTTCGGTTTATACCCGATTCCACCCGGATCTCGTGACATAAATGGTTTAACGGTGTCGGCTCGTCGTTTCGTGACTATATCTAACGGGTTAAGCTCATACAATATTAAACTATCATTATCTCGGGTCGGTACTCGGATTCTTTCTTGGTTTTGGCTAGAGACACTATAAAAACAATTGGTATTTGTGACTGAAAATTTAGTCTCTAATACCACATAATCAGTACATAATGGTCATCGAGGACTGATTTGTCAGTTCCCAGCCTGTAACGGATGCTTAGTCCTAAATAGTGGTTTTGGTAACTGAAAATCTGTCCCCAATGTATGACACCAACAGAGGCTAATGCCCAGTCTTCGATACATAAAAATTCAGTCCTCAATTTATTCTCTGGTACCAAGTCATTTTAGTCTTTAAAACATTTTTTCGACGACTGCAAATTAGTCTTGGATGCTATGATATTTTAGTCTCTAATGCATAACTCTAGGGACTGTAAATCAGCCCTCTAAACAAGTGTAATTGTCCCTAATACGTTTCATTAGGTTCGTAGTTTATATAAGATCAGTCTCCAATAAGATTTTTTACAGAGTGGTTATCAGTCCTCAATATAGCTTGATGTCAGTCGTTAATTTGCTTCTTTTAGAGACTGAAAATCAATATTTATATTTAGTCCCTGATATATTATTTAGAGATTGAAATCAGTCTTCTAAACTAGTTAGTATGTTTTTTCAGTGACTACCTTTTCAGTCTTTAAAACTATCTCAGTTTCATTGGGTTTTTTTAGAGATTCATTGGGTTTTTTTAGAGATTGAAAATTAGCTTCCAATAACATGCATAGAAAAAAAAATTTATACAAATTCACATCTTTCAAACTTCTAGCTCATAAAATGTACAAAAATTTACAAAATTATATAAATTCTTCATATATAAAGAAATTAGGTTACATATATAGAGTTGAAGAGACTACTTGACTTTGACTATAATATGAAATATAATACTTCTAGCCATCGTCTTCATGCTTATTGTTGTAGGCAATCGGGTTCTTCTTATCTCCTGTCACCCTCATAGTTATCATCTTTGTTGTTATAGGCTAAACACAAAATAAATCTAGTAGTCAAAAGTTATAAGAAAATCAACAAACTGGCCAAACAGTCAAACTCACTGTTCTAAGTTTCTAAAATTAAGAGCACTCACAGCAGCAGCAGAAAATTTCTTGTCAAACTTTTCTTTAAATTGTTTGTTAAATTCCTTAATGAAAGAAACATTAGAGAAAGAAAAATTAGCCTAAACAGTGTAATCGATTCGGCTCATTCGGGTCCATTAGTGCTGCAAGCCACCTGATTACCTGTAATGAAGAATAATCACCGGTCAGAGTTGTCTTTGATAATTTGGAAACACAAAGTTAACGTGTATATAAATTCACTCTCTATGTGTAATGATATGCATTCCATCTAAATGATATAATAGGAGAAGAGATATTATCATGTGGCATTGAATATGCACCAAGATCCAAAACATCAAATTTTTTGCAAGCCAGTCTCTATGCTGCCTAGGTCTATAGCCACAACAAAAAAAATACAATATCAAAGATTGAAAATCTTGTAAATGCATTTACAAATTTGCCAAATGCTCCACCAAAACCATCTAGTATTCTATCTTAACAATGCTCGTGAAACGTCTATAGGGTTCACAAAGCTAGGTTAGTATGCTTATATTAGACAATGATGAATATATTTGTTGTAATGATATGGAAATAGATATAATAGCACAAGAAACTATGACATCTCAAACGAACTAAAAAGTTTGAGGCCCTATTCAAAACTAACATTAACACACCAGTCAAACAAATTATGAAGGTAACTAGCAGAGATAAATACATGTTATAAACAGTTAAACTAAAGAACTTCATAATAAATAAAAATTACGTTAACAACAGTTATCACCTACCATATATTAGGTATATAATACAGTAGCAAAGTGACAAGTGTGTCAACAATTATAAATTCCTTGTTGAAATAATTATCATAATTCATTAGCAGAGCATGTTTTAAATTTAAAGGACTTATGATTCACCACTTCACTCAAATCCCACATAATCTAATTTTAATTAGGGTAAAAAGGAAAAACAACAAGAACAAAAAAATTAAAATTATGTTGCTTTTAACCTACACTAATATAATGTTTTTCAAACAATAAGGTCAAAACTTCACCAACCGCCCAACGTTTCATCTATGGTTGTTGAATCAAAATTTAATTGTTACCTTTAAACTTTTAATCCATAAATATATAATAAAGAAACGTGAAAGAATCATAGCACGGAAATAATTAGAATTAGTAAAATGTAAAAGTAAACGGACCTCATGAACAAACAACAATGGAATTATAACTGATGCAGAGACTAGAGGGGAAAAAAGCCATCGCGCTAAGAATAAACGTAGGAACCATCACCGCAACCCATTCAATTTTTTGATGACTTCTTCATTCCAAGCCAACGCCATATGATGTGTGGAGAGAAAGCTTCAAAATCTCACTCTTTGATTATTTTAGTGACAAAGCACCATCGGCTGCAGTATTACGAGTGGGTGGGGGCTGATTTAGGGTTAATTGGCTAAGTGGGATTTGGGAATGTGAATTGGGTTGGGAGGGAATTTTAGGAACGCGGGAGTATTTGACTTTTTTTTTTAAATTTTAAATTTGAAAGAAAACTTATATACAATTGTTTTTACGACAAACAAACAAATGCATAGGTATTTTGTTCGAGGTGACACAATGATAAAATGTCACCCTCAGCTGGCCCAATCAACCTCCGTAAGCTCCTCCAAGTTATCTCCACTTCCGGGGAGAACTCACCCACCCAAAGATCCATTAGTGGTAAAACCCGGACGCACTCAGGATCCAACTAAATATCACAAAGATCTCAGTCTTTCTTCGTTGAGTCAACCCCCCCCCCCCACACACACACAAAGTGTTGGAAGTGAGATTGAAGTTGAGTCACTATTGAGAAACCAAACTTTCTATTACTACACCACATTGAAAAGTACACAAACTTATATACATAGAAAAAAATTTAGAACTTATAGAAATGAGTGAGAATTAATGATTTTCTGGAGGTAAAAATTAAAAAATATTTTAGTTTTAGGAAAAATTTAAATGCAAAAGAGAACAAAATGAAAACTGTGAAAAAAATTTGTGGCCAAACAAAAAGATACGTAAAAATATTCAAAAAAAAAATCATAACTCAAAAATTTTAAAAACAAAACTATTTTCTCTCTAGTTCTCTCTAGGGGAGAACTAGAGAGAAAGCTTAAGTGTGTGTTTTGGATGGTGTATGGAATATGTGTGAATGAGGATTAAATGGAGATTAAAGGTTTATATATTTAGGGATCATGGGCTCAAGCTCATGGACTCTCCTTCTTTCTTTCATAACCCAAGTCCATAACCCATACCCGTTTACCCAACACTAGCCCAACTCATATTCTATTTATCTAAACCGATAACAACCCACTATAAAATAGACAAAATTTACTTTATTATTATAACCGAAAGTATGATGTTACATGTAAGGAGACAAGAATAATATATATTCTTGTGGCCGGGCATTCATGTGAACAGCAACAACAAAGGAGTACATCGGGACAGCAGCTCGGGGTGTTTCTCATCAATAATCTCAGCCCCAATTGGTAGTATAACATCCATAAACTTTGTTCATTTGTTCAAGATACTTAACTTGTTGATTTGATCTTTTACTTTGAATTGCTTTGCAAGTAACTTGAAGATTGACTTGTGCTTGATTAAGATTGATTCGTAAATGATTTTAATTATGTTTATGTTGAGTTATATGATGTTTACTTTGATGTATAGCTGCTATCCAAAAATCATATTCGGCTAAACTTGTTAGTTCTACCTAGGTTTGATGAATATTGTTACGTTTTAGTGAGTTTTATGGATTGTTGATCATCATGGCTTGAATTGTTAATGAAAAGTTTGGCTTAACATTGAATTAGGTTGTGTTTAGTGGATGTGAATTTATTAATTATACTCATGTATCTCTTGCTTTGATTAATTGTATAAGTTTTGATTGATTGTTACTTGTTAGAACTCTTTACTTGGTGTTTAGGGTTTGTTTGCGGGGTGATCAACCGTAGGGTTTAAGTGGGTAAGTTAATTGATTATATTCAGAAGGTGAACACCTTCTTAGAGACCGAGAGGTGATAAGAAGTAAACTCTTCTCATAGCTTTTACTTGTTAGAATTAGGATCGCGCGAGAGCGGGTTCGATTCTTGTCGGGTTTGGGTTTTGAGCTATTAGTTGATCTAGTTAAGTTAAACTAAATTGTTCCTCTATCCTTGGTTGCGTAGTATTCGTCTCCATTACGGTAGTGTGTCGGTGAGACCGAGAGGAGAGTCGACATTAGAGCACTTTAACAGTTCGTTTCCTGGTTTGTTCTTAAAATCAACTAAGTGTAAGTTAGAGTTTGTTAGTGAGACTGAGAGGTGATCTAGCTTCCTTGAGTGAACCTTAGTTGTGTCATCCTTAGAAACCGGTGTCGTGAGATTCATCAATCCATTACCTTATTATACCTTCAATATGATTCTTACCTAGGTAGACGTTTTCTCCAATTGCAGTTAAGCTTCCAAGTTTCGTTAAGTGTTTCGTCAAGTTTAGTTAAGTCTAGTTAATTAATTTAGTTAAAGTAAGTTAGGTTAAGTAGTTAATTAATAAAATAAACATTTAAATATTCTTAGGTGAGTTTTGGTTAGGGTTAAGTATTAAAAACGTTTTCACGTGTCCTTGTGTTCGATACTCGGACTTCCTTAGTGCTATACTATTAGTGATCGGTACACTTGCCGGTTTTGTGTGGTTTCTTTAGGAGTCTTGTTTAATAAATTTAAAGCTTAGTTGTGAGTTATTTAGAAAGAGCATCATTATACACACATCATGTTTTTGGCGTCGTTGCTGGGGACACGGTTAGAGGCGTATTGAGAACGACTCTAGTTAGGACTTACCTTGTTTTCTACTTGTTTTCTTATGTAATTTGTTTGTTAGTTTAAAATAGTTTAGCTAATTTTAGTTTATTTTGTTTATTTTAATAGTTTTATGCGACGTACTCGATCTCTAGGACCACCAGAAGCCGAAGGATTTTCCGAACCTGAGAGAGAGTTGCGTGAGAGACGTCGTACCAAGCCGTCTTCCAGTTCTTCTTCGTCGTCTATTGGTAATAAATCCTCTTCTCCCACTTTTTCTGAATCCGACATTAGGGATAGGATCATGGGCGACGCAGCACCACTGAGGAGGACAGTTGCAGACCGGTCCCGTCCGGTCGACGCTGGCGCGAGATCCAGCATTGCTCCACCAGCCATCGTAGTTCAAACGACTTGGCAGATTCCATCGAACGTTCTGAACACCATTTCCCATTCTGCTCAATTTCACGGGTAGCTCCATGAAAACCGCATTCTCATCTCACTCGCATCGCACGTATTTGCGACACGTTTCATCTTGCCAACGTATCCGAAGACACCATCAAACCCCGAATCTTTCCGTTCTCACTCGCTGATCAGGCGAGTCTGTGGCTTGAGTCCCTCCCACAGGGATCCATTGCTACTTGGGCCGCCAAGCAGACCCAGTTTATTGAGAAATACGATCCTCCGGCTAAGGCTGCTCGTTTGCGTAACCAGATTCATTCTTTCCAGATGGAGGACACCGAGAGCTTCTACGAGGCGTGGGAAAGATTCAAAAATCTACTTGCTTTATGTCTGAACCACGGCCTGCAGGACTGGGCAGTTGTTGAAAAGTTCTATAACGGAGTGACGTACGCGACTCAGAATATGCTTGACACTGCTGCGGGAGGCAACTTATTGACGACAAAAGATACCGATGAGTGAATTTCCTTGTTTAATGTTTTTGCCCTGAGTGGATACCAACGACCACCCGCCAAGAGCACCAAGACCGTCGACTCTATATCACGCGGTATACATTCGGTCGAAACGAGCACCGCACTTGCGGCACAAGTTGAGACGTTAGCGAAGATTGTGAAGGACTTGCAGGTGGAAAGTAAGTTGTGCGAGATTTGTAGAGGAGGGCATGATACCGTTCAGTTCATTGTAGGTTTCCAGGAGGAGGCAGTAGACTTTGTTAATAATCCGAACTGAAATCCAAATTCTTTCAATTCTTATAATTCAGGTTGGAAAGGTAACCAAAATTCCAACTGGAGGAACGGAAATCATTCCAGCTTCCAACCGCGTCAGAGTCTTTTCCAGGATTTCGGTGAGGGAGCGAGTGGTGGGGAGAAGAAGCCCACGTTAGAGGAGATGATGGCACAACAGACTCAGATGTTGTCTCAGCTTATGACTCGAGAGGACTCCAGTTACAAAGAGACCCAAGAGAAATTTGGAGAGCACGAGTCATTCATGAGGAATCAAGGCGCATCAATTCAAAATCATGAGAGGTAGATGGGGGAAATAGCAAGTCGTCTAAATGAGAGGCCGCCAGATACACTTCCGAGTAACACTGAGAAAAACCCGAAGGCATTCGTGAAGGCTGTGACGACGAGGAGCGGTGCAGGGGCACATAGTGAGCCAGTGGGTCAGGAGCCTGCAGTCGATGGAGAGGAGCAGGTGGATGAGAAGATCTAGATGGAGTCTCCACCAGCCAAGGTGCATCAGAGGCGAAGCCCACGAAGTACAGCACAGGCCGAGGACCAGCCATTGCCCAGCACACCACCGAGAGTCTACAAACCTAGACTTCCATATCCCGGTTGAGTCCGCAGGGATAGAGACGAGGAGCAGAACTCCAAATTTCTTGACCTTCTGAAGCAACTTCACTTTAACATTCCTGAGGCACTCATTCAAATGCCCAAATATGCAAAGTTCCTTAAGGATATTCTTTCGAATAAGAAGAAGTTAGCTGAGGTCTCTTCCATCCCACTCAGTGATGGTTGCTCTGCAGTCTTGCAGAGGAAGTTACCAGAAAAGATGTCCGATCCTGGGAGTTTCATGATTCCCTGCATCTTGGGTGATAATACGGTTGTTCATGCGCTGGCAGATCTTGGTGCCAGTATTAATCTCATGTCATATTCCGTGTATCGCAAGTTGGGTCTAGGCGAACCACATCCTACCAGTATGAGTATCCAGCTTGCTGATCGTTCTGTGAAGTACCCCCGAGAGGTGGTCAAGAACTTGCTAGTTCGTGTCGCAAAGTTCATCTTCCCGGTGGACTTTGTCATCCTGGACATGAACGATGATGATAGTGTCCCACTTATCTTAGGCCGACCATTCCTTGCCACTGCACAGGCTTTGATCGACGTCTGCAAGGGTATGTTGATTTTGAGAGTTGGGGATGAGAACGCCACCTTTGACGTTCGACAGTCACTGAAACACCCCAAGTCTACTGATGACTCCTTATACTTCATTGATACCATCATGGAACATGTTAGGGAATTTTCAGCGAGATCTGTGGAGGATATGCCTCCGACACTCAGATTCTCGATAGGGAGATTTCGGAGATTGAGATGGTTACCATGACCAATCAGTCCTTAGATGACGACACCGAGTCGCATATCCCTGAATCTGGCGTGTCTGCTGAGATCGTACGAGACGATCCGATGGACCGACCTTCCATCGAGAGTCCTTCTTCTTCCTTAGAGCTTAAGGATTTGCCTGCCCATCTTGAGTATGCATTTTTAGATGAAGAGAGGAAGCTGCCAGTTATCATTGCATCTGCTTTGACGGAGGTCGAGAAGGAGAAGTTGTTGAGGGTGCTACGAGAGCACAAGGAGGCGATTGCATGAAAGATTATCGACATTAAGGGTATCAACCCTTCGTTTTGCACTCATAAAATCCTTATGGAGGATAATTTCAAAACTATCGTTCAGCCACAACGGCGGCTTAATCCGAAAATGCAAGAGGTCATGAAGAAGGAGATCATTAAACTCCTTGATGCGGGGATCATTTACCCCACTTCTAATAGTGCTTGGATGAGTCCAGTTCAAGTGGTTCCTAAAAAGGGTGGCATGACTGTCGTCACCAACGAGAGGAAAGATCTTATTCCCACTAGGACTGTGATGGGATGGCTAGTCTGCATCGACTATCGCAGACTGAATGATGCCACCAGGAAAGACCACTTTCCTTTACCCTTCATTGATCAGATGTTGGAGCGTTTAGCGGGTCAGCAGTATTACTGCTTCTTAGATGGTTTCTCCGGGTATTTCCAGGTTCCCGTAGCTCCCGATGACCAGGAGAAAACCACTTTTACCTGCCCTTACAGAACGTTTGCCTATTAACGTATGTCGTTCGAACTGTGTAACGCTCCAGCCACATTCCAGAGCTGTATGGTGGCCATTTTCCAATATATGATCGAGGACTCCATAGAGGTGTTCATGGACGATTTTTCTGATCTTGGGAGTTCCTATGATCATTGTTTGTCAAATCTTGAGATGATGATGTCCCGCTGTGTCGACACCAACCTAGTCCTTAACTGGGAGAAGTGTCGTTTCATGGTACGCGAGGGTATTGTTTTGGGGCATCGGATTTCGAGTGCGGGGATTGAGGTTGACCGAGCGAAGATCGAGACCATTTCTAATCCTCCCTCGCCCACTTCTGTGAGATCCATTCATAGTTTACTAGGTCATGGCGGGTTCTACCGCCGGTTCATCAAATATTTTTCTAAGATCGCGAGACCCATGACCAAACTTCTGGATAAGGATACTCCATTTGTTTTTTCTGAGCAGTGTATCGAGGCGTTTGATCTTCTAAAAGACAAACTCGTTAACGCCCCGATCATGGTTTCTCCCGACTGGTCATTACCATTCGAGCTGATGTGTGACGCGAGCGACTTCGCTGTCGGAGCGGTTCTTGGACAGCAGAAGGATAAACACTTCCATCCGATTTACTATGCTAGCCTGACCTTAAATTGCGAACAGGAGAGCTATACCACCACCGAGAAGGAGCTTTTAGCTGTGGTGTTGGCATTCGATAAATTTAGGTCCTATCTTGTTTTGTCCAAGACGATTGTGTACACGGACCATGCTGGTATTAGATATCTCTTCAGTAAGCAGGATGCTAAGCCTCGTCTTATCCGTTGGATCCTGTTGCTTCAAGAGTTTGATATTGAGATCCGTGATAAAAAGGGGGCCGAGAATGTGGCGGCCGATCATCTTTCACGTCTAGAGGGAGCTGAGTTAGGAGATTATGGGGTTAGGATCGACGATCGAATTCCGATGGAGAGTCTCATGTTTGTTACGGCATAGGAGGAGGGTTTTCCATGGTTCGCTAACTTTTCGAACTATCTTGCTGACGGGTACCTCCCGAAGATGTCTTACCAGCAAAAGAAGAAATTCTTTGCTGATGTTAAGTTTTACCTGTGGGACGACCCTTATCTTTTCCATATCGGTGCTGATCAGTTGATTAGGAGGTGTGTAGATGTTAAGGAGGGATTGCAGATTCTGAGCCATTGTCATGTGGGACCGACAGTAGGTCACCACGGTGCGAGTTCGGCGGCAAAGAAGGTGTTTTATTATGGATTCTATTGGCCTTCTATTTTCATGGACGCGCATTTGTTTGTTAAAAGCTGTGACCGATGCCAACGTGTCGGTAATATCCTGTCATAGAATGAGATACCCCAAAATGCGATTCAGGTATGCGAGGTTTTTGATATTTGGGGTATTGATTTTATGGGCCCGTTCCCGTCGTCTAGAGGGAACAAGTACATACTTGTGGCTGTTGATTACGTTTCCAAGTGGGTCGAGGCCAAAGTCTTACCCATTAAGGACACCCGAGTTGTAGTGAGATTTTTGAAGAATCTTTCCTCTCGTTTTGGAGTCCCGGAAGCCTTGATCAGTGATCGAGGTACTCACTTCTGCAATTCGCAGATGGAGAAGGCGTTGCAGCGCTATGGGGTCACCCATCGGCTTGCGACCGCCTACCACCCACAGACTAGTGGGCAGGTGGAAGTGGGTAATCGGGGAATCAAACTTATTCTTGAGAAAACCGTTAGTACGAATCGTCGGGATTGGTCCGACAAATTAGATGACGCTTTGTGGGCCTTCTGTACATCCTACAAGACTCCGACTGGTTCCACACCATTTCGGATGATTTATGGGAAGGCCTGTCATCTTCCTGTTGACTTGGAACATCGTGCTTCATGGGCCCTTCAGAGGGTTAATCTTTATTTATCCGCCATAGAGGGCAATCGTTTCCACCAGTTACACGAGTTGCAGGAGCTCCGGGATCATGTGCATGCAAAGTCATTTAGGTATAAGGAGCGGACGAAGGAACAGCATGATAGAAGGCTGAAGGGTAATAAGCAGTTTAAGTGTGGGGATAAGGTTTTATTGTATAACTCCCGGTTGAGGTTATTCCCGGGAAAGTTGGAATCCCGATGGTTGGGACCGTTCACAGTCACTGAGGTATTCCCATATGGCACCATTGAGATACAAGATAAAAGCGGGAAGTTTAAGGTGAACGGTCATAGGTTGAAGCATTACATAGGCGAGCCGATAGCTGATCAGACAGTCGAGGTGTTCTACCTTGACTCATTCATCGAGGCGTAGATGTGTTGGATGCATCACTAGGGAGGTACCTCGAGTTGTATAGTTTGTATTATGATTTTCTTTATTATCTGTTTTATTTATTTTATTTTAGTTAATTAAAAATTAAAAAAATATAAAACAAAATTAAAAAAATTCAAAAATCCAAAAAAATTAAAAAATCAAAAACACAAAAATATGTTTATTTCTTATGTTCTTGTTTTCTGTTTTGTACGCCGCTACATGCGAGCGAGTTTGACTTATTACAGGTATTATGCGCAAGGTAGATCTGATGGCGTTTTGGAACTAGTTCTTCCGAGGTTGCGGCCGCGAATGAAATGCCATACGGTCGTATTTAAAAATTTTCATAAGTACTGATCATTCGAATCGAATGATCATTCTATTCGAATCGAATGAGCATTCGATTCAAATCGAACGAGCATTCGATTCGAATACAATTATCATTGGATTCGAATTTTATCTGTTGTATCTGATTCTTTAATCAAGAGACATTCGAACGTTCCTCAATTATTCTTTCAAGGGTTTACAAATTCTATTCTAATGTTCATTCGAATGGTTAACACCTGGAAATTTTTTTGAATATTTTGTTCTATTTGATTGGTCATTCGAATACACCATGCATAGGAGATTTCTGAAATTCTTATCTTATTAGAATTATGATTCGAATGTCCAGTCCTTTGAAATATTTATCAATCTTTCATTCTATTCGAATGTCCATTCGAATCGAATGTCCATTCGAATACATGGTCTTTAGCCACATTCTAAACAAATATCAATTTTGATAACATTTGAAACGAATATCATTTAGAATCAAATGAGCATTCGAATCGAATGTCCGGTAGATTTGAATAACCATTCGAATACCTTGACCTTAACACTTTTTATTTACCAAACAAATTTTCAACCAAGTTCCCATTCATAAACACAAGGCTATTCGAATGCATGTTCATTCGAAAACCGAATACGGCCTCCATTCGAATACAATCATTCAAAGTCAAAATCATTATAATCTCAACCCTTAACCATATTTCTGGGTTTATCTTCAAGCGATTTGAAGATCTGGGCATGACCATATTCATACTCATAAACTGGGTTTATTAACCCCAAACAACACCGAAAACCCTAAAAATATGGAAAACTATACAAACGACTATAAAAACTCAATTAAATCAACACACATGGTCCTAATGATATCGATAGCCAGATTATACCTCCAAACATAACAAAGAATAACTAAAAAGAGTTCAATCAGGCTTGAACAGTTCCTTCGGGAACTGTTCATCAGCCCAGAAACGTAATAACACGATTCAAATCTTAAAAATTTTTACCACTGGGAATTTATCCTTGTTAAAGGATGATTAAGAGTAATTTTGAAGCAGATCTTGTCTTTGTTTTTCAGATCTGGGCACAAATCATCAAGATTTTGAAGGCGGTGGTGGTGGTGGCGTGAGTTTAAAGAAAAAGTAGGAGAGAGAGAATGAATGGATAAGGTTTGTGAATAAAAGTGAAAGACATCCTGAATCTCCCTATATATATGGTCAGCCTATCTCGCGATAGGGTCAAAACATCTTGAGTTATAAACGATTTTACACTCTCAGACCCCGAACTTTGAAAATATTTACAAATTTAAACCCGCAAAACATTTACCCACCGAATCCAAACACTTCAAATATATACAAGATATATTATTGTCGGGTCAACACTTAACAAACGTTGCATAGAGGACCTTGATGTAAACATTCACCCATTTTAAATAGACACAAATCAATCAATCAATCAATCAATCATACCCAGTGAAGTCCCACCAATAGCCAAGCTATAAGTAGGGTCTAGGGAAGGTGGGATGTAGGCACACTGTACCTCTATCCAATTGGATAGAGAGGTGGCTTTCAGAGAGACCCTCATCTCTTAACTACATATGTATGTGGCAATATAAATGGAAATCAAAGTTCAGATATTGTATAATTGATAAAAGCACCTAGTAAAAGAGATAATACTATATATATGTACACACAAATATGTATATGAAAAGAAAATACCATGGTTTGTGACAAAAAATAAGGTAAATAGAAGCCCCTAAGGTTTTCATTTCTCCCTAAAAATCCTTAACTTTAATTCTACTTCTCCAATAATTCATATCCCCAACCATGTCCTCTAAGAGGTTTAGGTCTATCAAATCATGCCTAATCCTCTCATCCCATGTCAATTTAGGTCGTCCTCTACCCCTACTCCCCTCTATAGTAATTTTTTCTACGGATCTAACCGGATTCGTCGTCTGTCTTCTCTTCACATGCCCAAACCATCTCAATCTCCACTCTCTTATCTTGTCTGATATGTTAGCTATCCCTAATCTCTCTCGAAACACAATGTTTGTTATTCGGTCTAACCTCGTGTTCCCACACATCCAGCGTAGCATTCTCATCTCTGCTACCTCCATTTTCCGCACTTGTGCCTTCTTGATGGCCCAACAATCTGTTCCATATAGCATTGCAGGTCTAACTGCTACCCTATAAAATTTTCCCATTAGTTTAGTTGGGAAACTCTTGTCGCATAATATACTTGTGGCTGCTTTCCATCTACACCATCCTACCTGAACTCGATGGGTCACATCACTATCTAATTCCCCCATCGCTCTGAACAAATGATCCTAGATACTTAAATTTTGTTACCTGCGGAACCACATGCCCTTCAATGGTGATATGGGCGTCCTTATTGTCATTTACTCCGCCAAAATCACAGTGGAGGTACTCTGTCTTCGAGCGACTAATCCGTAAACCTTTTGTCTCTAAGGTTGTTCGCCACTCCTCTAGCCTCCTTTTTAGGTCTTGTTTTCTCTCAGCAAGTAAAACAATATATCGTCTGCGAACATCATGCACCACAGGAGCGTCCCCTGAATCGACTTTGACAACTCATCTAAGACTACTGCAAAAAGAAACAGACTCAACGCTGACCCCTGGTGAAGACCTACCTCTACGGGGAAGAAATCAGTATCCCCCACGGGCGCACGGACACTAGTTGCACTCCTGGTATTCATATCCATAATTATCTCTATATATTTCCTTGGTACTCCTCTACCCTCCAAGCACTCCCAGAGCACTTGTCGTGGCACGCTGTCGTAGGCATTTTCTAGGTCAATAAACACCATATGCAGATCACGCTTCTTCTCCCTATACTTTTCCATCAAACTTCTTAAAAGGTGTATTGCCTCTGTGGTGGAACGCCCCGGATGAAGCCAAATTGGTTCACCGTAACCTGAGTTTTCCGTCTAAGTCTAACCTCAATCACTCTTTCCCATAGCTTCATAAGTTAAAATAAAATATAAAGTTTAAATTAAAATAAGGTTTTTTTAAAAATCATTTTAAATAAATAAAACTACAGCAAAGATAAGATTTAAACATAAGACTAAAAAGAGTTAAAAGGATAAATATATCTAAAAATAAAGGTAAAGCAATGTTTGAATAAAAAATAAAAATAAATAAGATAAAATACAATTTAAAAATAATACAAGTTAAACTAGTTTTAACATGTAAATAAAACAAAAAAAAAAACTTAAAAATAAAATAAGATTAAAAATGGAGTTTGAAGTAAAGATGAAATTAATTATACTAATTAATAAATTGACATAATTTGAGTGATACGTATTTTTGGTGAGAAAGAACTCGACATGGAATCACATTGTCTATAATGTCCTAGATCATACTTCAATTTATTATTATGCCAAGAACCCAAAGTCGATTGTAGATAAATTGTTCCACTTTAAACTTAACAAGTATTTTGATTTCAATGTGATAAGTTAAGGTATGAATTAGGCACAATACTTATGTGGTCCCATGTTAATCTGACATGTTACAAACTCCATCATACCCCAGGCATATTTTGTGTTCATCAGTATCACCCCGAATAGACTCCGACCCCCTAATGATGATCAAACATTTTTGAGCTTATTTAAACTTTTTGCAAAATTTTCTTTCAAACAACTTTAAAGGTTGAATCATGGACTTACTTGCCACCCGGACTTATGGGCCTTTATATAAAGTGTTTAGGTCTTACATGTTTGCCCCACGTCACATAGTTCTAATATACCATTTTTTGTTTGATAAATTATCAACATTTTTGTTGTTGATTTTTTGAATACTTTTTGAGCATTTTACATTTCTTATTTTTCAATAATTTTTGGTATTTTTCAATTTTTGAAACCCAAGCAAGAAATAATTTTATTGTGACCCATCACTAACGGCCTCATGTATGACTGATTGTTAGCATTTTTGCCTTCATTGATATGACTTATACCGGAGTCGGCAACCGCTTCATATGAGTGTAACCACTAGCATAGGCAAGTATTTAGGTTTATATTATTATGATATTTACTCATTTATCAAGCCTATCTACATATCAAGCAATGATCTTGTTGGCTTTTGATCTACTCTTTTCATGTGTTAGGATCACAAAAGACAATTTTTTTATTATTTTCAAAGGTCAGATCAATTTCTCAAAAATTATAATTTTTATATTATCCGACTCCATCTAAGCAGGAGCTCCCTCTAAACAAGAGAATATATTCTTGAAACATTTCTGGTTTTCTTAATAACATAGAATTAAATAATAAAATATAACATATTTTTGACAAGTCAAATGACTTAATTTACTGTTTGTCTTAAAGCACAGGTGAAAATATTTTTGGTGAGTTAAACATAACTCAATTTCTCCCTCTAAAATTATGACATATTAAAAGATATTTATAGTTTTCTATACAAAAAAGATAGTAAAATAAGATTAAGATATAGTAAAATGAAGCAAAGAAAAAAAAACGTGAATAAAATAAGCATAAATTAAAAATAAAATAGACTAAAAAAATATAATAAAAGATAGTAAGATAAAATTAATTAAAACAAGATAAGAAAATAAAATTAAATAAAATAATAAAAATAAAAGTGAAATAAAAAAATAAATAAAATTTTAAAGATTAAAAAATTAAAAAAATTGAATTAAAGTACCATAAAAAAATAAAGTAAAAAAACTTAATTTTGAACAAAAGAGATCATGCTCAATGACTCGACAAGAGACAAAAATCGAGCATGATCAAAGGCTTTTGTAAACAGGTCCGCAAAGTTGTAATCAGAATCAGCCCGTCAATTGTGACAAGTTTCTGGTCATAAAAATCACAAATGAATAGCATTCGGATGTCAATGTTTTTGTCTTAGAGTGTTGGACCTGGTTTTTAAAAATACACATTGTTGCCTCATTGTCACACTTAATGGGAGTGGCAAAGAAATTCAAACCGTAATCCAGCAGCTGATGCTGGATCCAGATCACTTGAGAACAGCAAGCGGGGGTGGCAATGTATTTTGCTTCAGCAATGGAGGTGGACACGGTGACTAGAAGATCAATCTATCACCAGGAACTGACATCCTCCCGATGTTGACTTTCGATCAAGATTGAAAGCCCCATAATCGCTATCAGTGTAAGCGTGCAGTACCATAAGGGAATCTATGGGGTACCAAGTACCTAAGCAATGCTTTCTCTTAAGGTACCGGAAGATACGCTTGACTGCGGTTAAGTAGGACTCATTCGGATTACACTGATATATGGCACACTGGCAGACGGGGAACATAATGTCCGGCCTGCTGGCAGTGAGATACATCAGGAAGCCGATCATGGATCTATAAAGATGTTGATCAACTGGAATACCTTTTGGATCTGGAGCAAGCACAGGTCTAGTAGCAATCAGAGTGAGAAAGGGAGTTGAGTCATTGAACCTGAATTTCTGGACGATGTCTCGAACATATTTTCTTGATTAATCAGAATCCCGTCCTCCTTTTGTTCAACTTGAAGACCCAAGAAGAAACTCATCTCCCCTAACAAACTCATCTCAAACCAATTCTGCATGACCTCAGCAAACTCTCTACATAGTTTATCAAATGTGGATCCAAAGATAATGTAGTCAACATACACTTGGACCAAGATCTGATCACCATTCACCTTCTTGATAAAGAGCGTTTGATCGATAACTCCTCTTCAATAGCCATTCTTTAGCAGATGATCAGCTAAGGTAGCATACCACGCACGAGGTGCTTGGTGAAGGCCATAAAGAGCTTTATCAAGTCGGTAAGAGTGGTTTGGGCGATCCGGATCCTCAAAACCTGGTGGTTGCTTCACGTAGATCTTCTTCTTTACTTTACCATACAAGAAAGCAGTCTTCACGTTCATTTGATATACTTTGAAATTCAAGTACGAGGCATAGGCTAGAAAGAGACGAATTGCTTCCAGCCTAGGCACAGGTTCATAAGTCTCATCATAATCAAGACCTTCTCGCTAAGAGAAACCTTTACAACCAATCTTACTTTGTTTCTTGTGATTAACCCCTTGTCATCTTTCTTGTTCCTAAAGACCCATCTTGTCCCAATTGGCTTTTTCTTTGCAGGCATCTTCACCAATCTCCAAACTTGAAGTTTATTGAATTGCAACAACTCATCTTGCATAGCTTCAACCCATGAGTTTTCCTTCAAGGACATCTTGTAGTTCTTAGTTCCACCTGTGAAATAAAACATGTAAAAAGATATATGTTAACGTTACCAGATTACTCCCTGTTTGGATGTCGGCAGATGGAGAACAAATGATGTTTTCTGTGGGATGTGTTCAATGGAAGGGTAGTTGAGGAATGTCATAGACAATGGTTATTAGCTCTGCCTGAAGATTACCAGACAGGTTGTCTATAGGATGAAAAATGTGAGGAGCATTGACAAGAACATCGTTGATAGTTTGAACAGTGTCAGGTTGGTCAACTTGATGTTCTTGGGCAAATGGTTGAGCGCATCTCCATATGGAACAATGATTGCAGTGATAGGAGTTGATGCAGTGTGATCAGAATCACCGGCTGCATGTTCTTCAAGAGGAGTAGTGTGATCAGAATCACCGACTTGAATAATATCATCTTCAGAGGGAGGTGTGGCGACAGATTCTACCATGCTTGGAGCTGCTTGAATCCGTGTCAGAAACATTTTCGACTTCAACCATTTCGGTTGAATCGGCAACTTGATGAGTAGGATTGTTAACAACTTGATTAACTATTGGCTGGAGATCAACTGGTGGTGAAACAGGTTGTACAACCCTGCTGGAAGGCACAACAGGTAGACTCACTTCAGACAAACTATCGATAAGAGATTGCATCAACAGAGTTTCGGATACAGAAGTTGGGACTTGAGTATTTGTAGGTAGTGGAGTATACATGACACGAAACTGTTTGAACATGTAGTCATAATCAAAAAACTAATCTGGTCACGTGCGAGCATTAGTAGCGTTAAGCTCTTGCCAGTCAACATTAAATGATTCCACTATCAGCTTGGTCTTCTTATTGTAGACACGATAAGCGGTTTTGTTGGCAGCATAACCAACAAAGTAACATGCATCTGCCTTTTCAGCAAACCTAGGAGCAGGTTGAGCACCAGTATGGAGCAAGGTGCAGGGACATCCAAATGTTTTAAAGTAGTTAACTAGCGGCTTTGTCTCGTAGTAAACCTCATACGGGGTCTTCTTCAAGCGCTTGTTGATAATCATACGGTTCTGGATGAAACACACAACATTAATTTCTTCACCCCAGAAGAACAGAGGAAGTTTGGAGTCAAGAAGCATTTTTCTTGCAGCTTCAATCAGAGTTCTGTTTTGACGTTCAGCTACACCATTTTGTTGTGGAGTATACGGTGAACTGAAGTGGCGTTCAATCCCACTTGACCTACAAAATTCATCCACCGTCTTGTTGAAAAAATCGGTTCCGTTGTCACTTCTAATACACTTCACCTTCATGTATGTCTGCCTTTCCACCAATGTGATAAACTTGATCAAAAACTGAGCGGTTTCATCCTTGTGCCCTAAAAGGAAAGTCCAGCTGAAACGGGAAAAGTCATCAGTAATCACAAAACAATGAGCTTTACGACTGATTGTCAATGGATGAATGGGACCAAATAAATCCATGTGTAACAGCTGAAGAATGGAATCTACATAATTAATCCTCTTGGGCTTGTGAGGGAGCTTGTGTTGCTTGGATTTAGAGCACGAAAGACATTTTTCAATGCAAGAGAAAGATTTAACAGGCAATCCCCTCACAAGCTCACCTTTGACCAATTTGTTTAAGTTTTTGAAATTATCATGGCCAAGACGTTTATGCCATAGAGATGAGTCGTTCTCTGAGGCCTTAGATGTTAAGCATGAAGCGGTCCTACGTGAGTAAAAGCTATTCATATCTAATATATAAGCATCAATGGGCCTCGGAGTCCGCATCAAGATCCACTCTTCTGGGACTATGAAACGTGGTTTGAGAATCAAGCATTCATTCTCAGTGAAAAGTGTGGAGTATTTTCGATCACAAATTTGTGAGACACTCACCAGATTGTGATTTAGTTGCTCCACCAAATTGACGTCGTCAAACATCATAATCCCATTAGACACTCTTCCACGCTTCGTGATACTCCCGTCCACATCTCCAGCAAAAGAAACGTGTCCACCATTGAACGGTTGAACGTCAAACAACAACGACTCGTCTCCTATCATGTGTCGGGTACAGCCACTATCTAGGTACCAAATATTGTTGACAGACCTTCCAGGCTAACCCTACACACATTAGCAAGCTAATTATAGATGGGTTCCCGAGACTTAATTGTCTCGGGAAGGTTTACCACACTATTATCATCTTTTAAAACCGTGCCACTAATTATGAAGTCTTGAGACGTGTCAGAATCCGAAGAACAGTCTTTAATAATCCCTGCACGTGCAGGTTTCCTGTTTTTGGAAGATTTTCTTGACTGTCTCATTTTTTATTTAAAAACAAAATCCTCAGATCTTTCAATCTTTAGACGCCTTTTCTGATTTCTTTTTGTTGAATTCTTAGACTTCTCAGTCTTTGAATTCCTTTTTGCTCTCTCCTTTTTGGTTATCTAGAAAGGAGGTTTATTATTTTTCTTGTTTATGGATCTCACATCCATTTCACTGGCAAAAGTATCAGTTTGATCATTTCTTGTTTATGAAGCTTGGAGTAGCTTTGGAACGGAATTGATTAAACTTACTGTTTGTTTCTTTCTGCATTTTATGTTAGTTCTTGCAATGTCTTTCAAGGTGACATGGGTTACCACACAAATAACAAAGACTTCTCCAATCTTCTCTATAGAAATTGTCAGAACTATGATACATAGGCTGTAGTGAATAAGGTGATGCATGAAATGGAACAAACGGGTTGTCAGATTTATAACCGCGATCAACAAAAACATTTGAATAGAAAGAGTTGACATGATCTTGTGGATATTAACCATAGTAGCTATTATCAAACTGATTGTATAATTGAGGTTGATATTTTTATTAGTGGATTGATAAACATTGTTTCTATGAGGTGAAACATATTTACTTGATGTACTTGATTTTTTTCTTTTCAAAACAATTTTTATTTACTTTAATTTCCTCAACCCTACTCTCAATTGATGAATAGCTAGGTAGGTTTGTATTCACAGATACCTTTTCTTGTGCATTTCTATTAAAAACAATCTCATCAAAAATAGTTTCACAGTCACTATCAGAAGTGTAAATATCATTTTCATTCTCAACATTAAGAGAAGTGCCAACATGAACACTCTCGTCAGTTACATGATTGTTCTAAATGTTTTCAGAAGAATTATTATTACAGACCGGGTTGACAATAGATGAATCAAAAAGTAAATTTTTATCTTCACAACCCTTGTTTGTTTTCACACACCCACTTTCTTCTACATGGCATGCTAAAGAAGATGAACTACCATTAGGACTAACTAAAGAAATAACTGGATCAACTGTCTTGGGAACAGCAGGAACAAATGTCTTTGACTTTGGCACATGACCAATTCCATAGAACATTTCATCCTCAGGTGGGGGATTAAAACTAAAGTGAGGAAGGCTAGTATAGTTATCATTGAAAGGAGGTGGAACTGCAGAACTATCATAGCCTATTCATGTCTTTATTCTTAACCCCATCTGTGCCCCAATTATTTTATTCAGTTTCTCAGATACTAACTCAAAGTTTTCTATGGTAAATTTTCTTTGGTCTAACTCAAGTTCTAACTTGACAACTTTAGCGTGTAGCTCAACTACATGTCTTTCATGATGTTCATCTAACTTTTCAGCAATAAAATCCTTTTCTCTAATCTTAGCCATATCATTACCATGAGTTTTAATCCTAGTAGCACAAATCTTTTCAGCCTTTTTAAGTTCATCATTCTGACACTTAATGCTATGAATTTGATCTAAAATTTTAGCATTACCATTTCTATAGTGTAGGACTTTATCAATACAATCTTGTGTGCAAAGTTTGTGTACCTCGGGAATGAGAGAGGCAAGTGCAGGTATTCCATCAATGGTGCTTCAGGAGGTTCTTGCTTGATCGGTAAAGGCTATCCCAGTAAAGGTCAGAGGATTCTTCATTTCCACAAATTGGTCGTCTTCCCAATCTGGTTGTGAAGACTCAGCAGTTCTTGTTATCATGGCCTTTGAGCTCGACTCGAAGTTTCCCTTGGATCCACTTCCTTGACTGATTCTTGGGACCCTTGTCTTCGAGGAGTAGTTTGGGTTGGACCTTTTTCATGTTTCTTGGCACCTTCGTTGTCCGACATCTCCATGATATTGATATCACCCACGGCCATCGGTGGATTTGTGCATTCCCTTGCAAAGTGACCAGGTTCCCCACAGTTATAGCAACGTAGCTTATTTTTCTCAAAACCAATGTTATTCCCATTAGAATCCTTGAAGCTGTTCTTTTCGTACTTCTTCATAAAGTTGGTAGCTCTGTGAACAGCCATGGCCATCTGATACTTGATGTCCATCTTCTTAAAGTCTTTCTTATTGATTTCAGGAAGATCTTCTTGCTCAAAGGAAGGAAGCAGTAGCTTTCCTTGCAATAACTCATCATGGCTTGCCATAAAGACATGAAACAATGCCACATTGGAGTCATCAGCAAATATGGTTTGAGGGACAGATTTGACTTGGTTGCTAGCAGGTGCTTTGATCCCATAAGCTTTTAAGGCTTGTGCAACAGCCTTATCGATAGCATTTTGAAACGAACTTGAGTTGGATGGAGCTTGAGACATGGCAGAATTCTTGAAGGCAGAGCTTAGAGGTTGAGAAACAGTGTGTGATTGACTCATAAAAGCAGTTCTTATTCCTGACCTAGTGGATATTCCATCTTGGTTAAGAGAACTGATGTGATTTCCCATTCTTAACTTCTCATCCATCTCAAATGACTTGATGATGGTGGTTAGGTCAGCAAGAGGTGTAATATGCAAGTTAGTGGTCCTCTTGATTGTTATAACACTGTTGTTCCAAGAGTAAGGAAGAGAGTTGAGTAGCTTGTCATTGATTTCAAATTGATCATAATCAATACCAACACCTTTGATTTTGGTAATCAAAGCCTCAAATCTCTGAATCAGGCTAGCAATTGATTCACCTTCAACATGGTTGAACATGTTGAATTCTCCCTTCAACATTCCTTTCTTGTTGTTTCTCATTTCAAGATCTCCTTCAAACTTAGTTACCAATGCATCCCAAAGTGTCTTAGCAGTAGTGTAATCTCTTCGAGTTAAAGCAATTTCCCTTAAGAGACACACACTAAGAACTCCATAAGCTTTGTTGTCTTTACTAAGCAACTTTCTGCTAGTATCATCATAATCTGTTACCAGTTTTGGAGTTTCACCATCAGCAGTGGTAGTTACAGGATGGTGTGGACCTTGTTCAAATGGTCTAAGAAGATTGTAATCAATGATTTTTAGATAATTCTGGAATCTGCACTTGAACTTATCAAAATCGCTTTCCCATGTCATCAGCTTTGGTGGCCTTGTTGTAGTTTTAGCTTCGTTTTCAAACATTGCACAACTTCTAACAGCCTCATTAGTGACTTACACATTTGGGTTTGCCATAGCTCAAACAAATTTAAGATCAAACACTCTTAATAGATTCTGTTCAAAAGTACAAGTGTAAACTGTTCGAATGAACTGCGTATTCGAATGGGTATTCAAATGAGTATTCTAATGTAAGTTAACTCAACATAAGGTTATTCGAATTGATCAAGTGGTTTTTGAAAAATTTCTAAGTAAAAATTATTCGAATGGATTGATTGTTATTCGAATCAAATAATTGAACCAAGTAAGATTGTATTCGAATGGACTATTCAAATCGAATGGGTATTCGATTGGAAGGATATTCGATTCAAATATAATCTGGGCTTGATTGAATCACAACTTGTATTCGATTCAAATGGTCTTGATTCGAATGGTTTACTTGTTCACTTCAATTAAACTTTGTTCGATTAGATTACACTTTTGGATTCGAATGCACAGGGAATTCGAATGGATTGGTGATTCGAATCAACACTCGATTTGAATTTTGGATTCGATTTGAATGAACTTGTATTTTTGGAAAGTTCAGGAGGAACTTTCCTGCCACCTTTTCAAACAATCCCTTTTTCGTGTATGTCACTTCTTATAAGTAATTCTATTGTAGATCTACACAAAACCCAAAATATTCACTATTTCAAACACCAACACATGAAGATTAAACACCACTTTAACCCATAATTCATGCACTTTAAACACAAACTTTGAAGATTTGAAGCTTGAACACACTTTTTCTTGAACTTTTGAAGACTTTACTTGAGTTTTATGAACCCGTAACCCACTAAACCTCTTGAAAATCCGTCTTTCTTCACAAACAAGACCAAAATCTGATGTTGTGACCCAAGATCTACAACTAGTAGAGCCTGAAAGCTCTCTGGTACCAATTGTAGGTACTCTGACCAGATCTAACAACACACTAACTATTACTAGTTATCTTGGATCAACATATACATAGTTTCCGGAAACAACTAGTTAGGACCGAGATCTCGGATGATGTTTGTTTGTTTATTTTGGCCGATAACGAAGAAGAGACAAGGAGAGAGTTTGTAGGTGTAAGATATTGTATTTGCAAAAGGTTTTTTTGTGTATGAGAGACTCAGACTATTTATAGTATGAGTTCTCATGCACATGGATATATTATAAATCGGCCTAATGGGCTCTAAGTACAATGGCCTAAGGCCCAAACATATAAAAGATGATGTTTAACAACATAAATAAACACAAACTAAACATAAGTTACAAATACAAAAGACTAAACCCAAAGGGCCTAACACACAATAATGCATCTAATGTAATCATAACTTGTATACATATTACCGCCAAATATATTATATTACATATATGTAGTATACCTTAAAAACGTTGCATTAAGGTTATCATCACAATTTCCATATACATTACGTATATGCATACTAAATATATGTGATTACATTATATTATTAGGTTCAAACATATTACATATATGCAATACAAATAAACATATACAGTCACATGAACCTTACTACTTTAAACACTACATATATGCAATATAGCTAAAATATTCATAAAATATGTCATTTTATGTACTACAAAAATGTAATACAAAACGCTGCATATATGTAATTCATTAGGACTGCATATACACACGTAGTGCATCAGCATTTATGTATATCTAGTGCATCAGCACTGCGTATATGTAGTGCATCATTGCATACATGTAATGCATCAGTGCATATATGTAATCGTGATAGTCTATATACAATTCATGTGATCTTAACTTATATAGATCATACCGTCTAAGGTTATGTCATCTTCGTCCTCATCTTCCTCTTCGGACTCCTATTCCTCATCTACCAATGTTGTCTATTTCACTTCATGTGGTCATTTTGACCCCCCGGTCTTTGTGACTGTGACATACGCGTAATGTTAGTGATATGAATGTATGCATTACAATAAAATATGCGTAAATCTTAATATTATATCTAAACCGTACCATCACGACTTCGACTACATCATCATTACCGGAATCAATCTCGTCGACATTGTCCAATTTCCTGTGTTTCACTTTTGGTTCCCTTTTTGGACCCTTATGTCTTTATATCTATACAATATATATATGATGATGATGATGATAAAACAAACATCCTATTGTGTTTGTTCACATATGCAATATACGTATTATTAGGATAAGTTTGGCTCATAATATAATAAATTAGTATTCAAATTTAGCAAATTAGTAACAAATTTCAGAAAAACAACTAACCATGCATGTTAATATTAAATTCAACATGTTAATATCAATTTCAACAAACTACAATCAAACCCATCAATATTACAATCAAGTCCACAAATAAGCTAGTAATCAAATTTGAACACATTGATAATCGGATTCAGCATATTAGTAACAAATTCCGCATCACTTTACAAATTCATCAAATTAACAATAAAACTGTACAAACCTTCAATCAATTTCAACAAATTAATAGGCTACTTAACCTATGCAAAAGTCCAAAATTACGATGATACCTTCACAACAGCAATCAGACAATACATACCAAATTCATTAATATTAGATCGGGTAACAAGAAAGCACCTTTCTTGTGTGTATGATTTAACCTATAATATGATTAGGCTCACAATAATACATGTGATAGCTTCTATTTGTGCTTTTTGGTATTTAATACAACTAATCGATGAGATAATCCGTGAAATTGAATACTACAATCGTTTGCCTGTTATTGTTCTTCTGATTTGTGCTAGATTTTGCAACATATCTGGATGAATCGAAACCTTAGATCGCCGATTTGAAGACAAACGATGTGAACACACACGATTGAGAGTTTAAGAGAGGGAACAAAGAGAAATTTATGAGACGATTTTACCCTTCTATATTAAAAGCCCCTCTTTTTTGTTCTTTTCCCCTTCCTTTATTTACATCCATTGATCAAATAAAATCAATTATTTTAATAGGGTTCTCTAGTTCTCTCATTAGAAAAGTTTATCTCTAGATCTCACCCCTATATATATATATATATATATATATATATATATATATATATATATATATATATATATATATATATATATATATATATATATATTTACAAACAAAACCAAAAATTTAAAATTGGTTGAGTTTTCGGGTTTGACTACAACGAATGCTACATTAACTCATTTTTAAATTTTGTTGATTTCAGAGCATTCATATTCCCTCCGCCATTTCCTATGGGTGATTTTTATAATGTAGAAAGTGATTTAAAGTGTTATGAGTGGAGAAGAAAATATATACTGTTTTTCTTTTGTAATATTTGAAAAGTTCTTGTTTCACCATATAAATCTTTTAATGTGCTTTTTAAAGTGGTTGTGAATGGAGAACAAAGCAAAAATAATGATAAATATACAAAAATTATATTATTTATTTGAAAATAAATAATATAGCATGTTTTAGTGTAATTATAAGTTTGGAGATAAAGAAACAAATTCATATACTATAATAATAAACTACTAATAAAAAAAGATGTAATAAATTGAAAACGAGTTTATAAACTTATATGAGCTAACAGATTACAAGTTTACTTATAAATTATTAAATACCATAACTAATGAACAAGTTAATATAAAAAATGTATACAAACTAGTTTATAAATTTATGAGCTAAGAGCATTCTCGTTTAACATATAAATTTTTGTGAGAGATGTTTTTATAATTTAGAGAGTGATTTAGGATGTTATGAGTGGATGATGGAGAAAATTCAGTGATTTTTCTGTATATTTAAAAAGATCATGTAGCACCCTATAAATTTTTAAATATTTATCGAAAGTGGTTGGGAGTAAATGAGAAAGAAAATATATTGATAAATTTATTAAAAAGTACTATTTAATTGAAAAGTAAAGATAAAATGTAATGACTTTTTAACGTAATTTAGGATTTTTAGTGTAGTTTTGGATTTGAAGAAAAGAGAGAAATTCAAAATTAATGAAAAACGTCTTGTTCGAATCAATTTTTTTAACAGTACTTGAAGTTACCCTCAAATTCCGAGTAAATCCTACTGAGACGAAGTGCCAATCGTCAATGCTGATTTTAATGTTTTAGACTCGACTCACTCAAGAATACAAAGCAGGAAATGTCACACCCTCAAAATCCACTAACGAAGTTTTACCGTCAGAGGGTGTGAACTGGCAGGATCGGAATCATTAGTTATAACCAAACCAAAGAAAAACGTTTAAATGAAAGTAAGTGCGGAAGCGTAAAACCTTAATTCAAAAGTTGCGTCACGCAGGACGACTTAAAACCAAATGTAACTGTTAAAATTAAGTTTGCAGAATAAAAGTGTTTTCATTAATGCATGCTCCTAAACCGCGCGCCCGCCTCGGCTACCTGAGAATAACATACTAAAAGTGTCAACACAAGGTTGGTGAGTTCACAAGTAAAATAAGATAAATCGTTTAGCGTTTTGCGTAACCTCGTTACGACGTTTAAATGTTGCGTAACCCTGTTACGACGTTTGAGTGTGTTACCACGTTACAGCGTTTGAGTGTGTAACCACGTTACAGCGTTTAAGTGTTTTGCATTACCAGATAGTGTTATGTCAAATTATATATCGATAGGTAGCTAATCTATACAACAAGTATCGCTAAGTGGTTCGCGACCGAAGCTGACTGTTTATCAAGTGCCCGTCACCAGGTCCTCCAGACCATGGTAAGTGTTAGCCAAAATTTACACCCACTCAACCTCCAGTTGAGCTTAGCGTCGGGTGGGGTTTGTCAAACCCAGTAGTACTACCCAAAAGTGACTCGCTATTCCAAATATTAACCGGTCCGATGTGTGGGACTTCAAATGTTACGTATGCCGCTTAGCCTTTACAAGTGATATATAATTTATAACAAAATCTTTCATATGCGTTTATCTCAGAAAATATGTTTATCGGAGTATGTTATCTCCCCCAAGTGAAAAACGTTTGAAAACAGTTTAAGAGTGGGGTAAGTGAACTCACCGTTTGCGAAGAATATCCGATCTAGATCACCGAGTGATGCGCGTCGTAGAAAACTCTCTAGCGTTCTAAAATAACAAAGAGATTTTCTAAGTATCGGAATGTTTAACGAGTCTCTAGACTCGGCACATGATACCTATGCACGTAACATGTTTCGTGTTTCGTTTGTGAATCGTGTGTGACTTAAACAAGTAAAATTGTGATACGATACATGAGTGAGCAATTACTTTCGTGTCACGTATTAATAACATACTTATTAGCAATTATTCCCGTAGGGGCATTTTGGTCAACAAACAAAGACTAACTAACCATTATTCCCCATAAGGGCAATTTGGTCAATTCATGGCAATCAACTAGCAACTATTCCCCGCAAGGGTATTTTGGTCAAAATACAACAATTATATAAAAACTATCATATTTCATGCATTCCTATACAACTCAGCAGCTAGTTTCGTTATGACAGAATTTCTACTTGAAAGATTGCACTAGTTTACCGATTATAACGTCTCAATTAATTTACCAAAAATTACCACAGGAGCATACATATCTTAGGTTTCCAGAACATCTTTTATCTTATTTTTATTCCATATAGATTGTTCATAATGATCAAAACATTACAGCTAACTTATATCAGTCAGATTCATGCACATCAGAATGTTATTTGCAATTCCCGTTAAACGAAAAATCCAATAAATGCAAGACCACTTGGGTTTGGTTCCTAACTCAGTGAGTCAACCTCCAGAAGTGGAACCAACCCAATTGGTCTCGTAGTTCATGAGATATAACATTTACAACATAACCTAACAGCAGGTCTAACAGCTCAGCTTTGCATCACGTTTTTGTAAAATCATAAAAGTATACTTCCACTTATCCAAAAATTACGAAGTTATACTTCATAGAAACTAGACTCAACCTAGTTTACTGCAGTACCCACAATCTCAATCAATTTTCACGTTTACACTTCGTTACAGTCAGTTAAACATCGTATATACGTTCTGTCCAGAATCTGTTCACATCAAAACTCATCATAATAACAATCTATGAACTATCATGCATCCATATAACCCTCTAGACACTATAACTACTATCCATGCATATCAATCACACCATACATACAAGATTAGGGTTTGTGTTTTAATTCAAATCAAGAACAACAATCAATCATGTATCAATATCAATCTAGTTATCAATCTATTATCCAACTAACAAGAATCATAACAATCACATACATACAAGATCGGCCGATTTAGGGTTTTCACACAACCCATCAAACATCAAAATTAAACAACAAAGAGGTAAGAGATGATCAAGTATACCTTCCTAGCACCTAGTTCTTGGATTAATCTCTTGATTTGATGTGTATATGTGTGTGATGGTGGACGGCAGCCGTGGGTCAAGAGAGGGAGAGAGAGCCGATCGGTGGTGTTGTAGGTTTAGAATAATAGGTTAGGGTTTGTTTATTAGTGATATATTTATAAACAAACAAGTTACACTCTAGTCCTTCTACTTTCAAGTGTTGTTTTTCTAGAACATTCTATCCTAACTTGCACATAATCATGACAATAATATAACACATAATCCTAACACATAGTTATCACATCATTAGTGTTTTAGTGTGCTTCGTTTATTCCTCAATCGTTTGCGTTTCGGTGCAAATCCCGAAAGACTACTACACATGTAGTAAGTGTTAAGCGTCATTTAAACCCTAGTTTAAATGTAATGAAGTATGCGTTATAGATTCAACGATCTTAAAGTTTGAATTAACGGAGTTGAGTTAACGAGGTTAACCTGAAATTGACGATTGTCACATCATTCCCATGTTAAAGAATTTTCGTCCCGAAAATTTGAGTCAAGTCGTGATGAGAGCCTGAAAAAGTAAGAAAGATTTTCAGTTTGTCATATCATCCCCTAGTAGAAAGAAATTTCGTCCCGAAATTTAGTTCATACCTCCGGTGATGTTTGACGGTTTGCCGGGTTTCGCGGTTTTCGGTGTTTGGTTAGCCCTTCAAAAAGGTGAGGATACTTTTTCATCATGTGATCCTCGCGTTCCCATGTGAACTCCGGTCCACGTCTCGAGTTCCAACGAACCTTAACAATTGGAATTTTGCTGTGTTTGAGCGTTTTGGTTTCCCAATCCAAAACCTCGACTGGTTCCTCAATGAACCGTAACTGTTCATCAACTTGTAGTTCCTCCAAAGGGACTACTTGGGTTTCATCAGATAGGCATTTCTTCAAATTTGATACGTGGAATACATCGTGTACGCCACTGAGTTCTGTTGGTAGGTCCAGTCGGTACGCCACCGGACCAATGCGCTCAGTTATCCGGTACGGACCAACATATCGTGGGTTGAGTTTGTTTCGCTTACCAAAGCGAACCACACCTTTCCAGGGTGAGACTTTGAGTAACACTCGATCGTTTACTTGAAATTCGAGAGGTTTTCGGCGCTTGTCGGCGTAACTCTTTTGGCGATCTCGTGCTGCTGCCATGCGATTTCGGATTTGAACAATCTTTTCCGAGGTTTCGAGTACCAGTTCCGGACCAGTGATTTGGCTATCACCCACCTCTGCCCAGCAGAGTGGTGATCGACACTTCCGTCCGTACAGCGCTTCAAACGGCGCTACCTTAATACTTGCGTGGTAGCTGTTATTATACGAAAACTCTACCAAGGGTAAGTGGGGTTCCCAACTTTTTCCGAAATCTAAGACGCATGCACGCAACATATCCTCCAGGGTCTGAATAGTCCGTTCACTTTGCCCATCCGTCTGAGGATGGTATGCGGTACTCATATCGAGACGTGTGCCCAGTGCGCTTTGCAGCGACTTCCAAAAGTGTGAGGTAAAACGAGAATCTCGATCGGAAATGATCGAGACAGGCACTCCGTGTCTTGACACTACTTCCTTCATGTAGACACGAGTCAGTCTTTCCATTTTGTCTGTTTCCTTAATCGCTAGGAAGTGCGCCGATTTAGTCAACCGGTCAACGATCACCCAGATGGTATCGCATCCCGTCGGTGTTTTAGGCAAACCCGTAATAAAGTCCATTGAGATGTGTTCCCATTTCCACATTGGGAGTTCCGGTTGTTGCAGTAGACCAGATGGTTTCTGGTATTCTATCTTGACTCTGGCACAAGTCAAGCATTTGCTCACGTAGGTGGCAATGTCGGCTTTCATGTTCGGCCACCAGTAAAGTTCCTTTAAATCATGATACATTTTATCTGAGCCAGGGTGGATAGAATATCGGGACTTGTGAGCTTCGTCCATCACTAGAGTTCTCAATTCTCCGTATCGTGGAACCCAAATCCGGTTCTCAAAATATCGGACCCCGTCCGATCTGGTTTCAAGTTTCTTGCTCATGCCCCGCATGAGTTCCGATGGAAGATTATCATCTTTCAACGCTTCCAGTTGCGCATCGCGAATCTGATCGGGTAAGCTGGCATGAATCGTAAGTTGCAATGCTCTCACCCGTCTGGGTTTATCTGTTTCTTTTCTGCTGAGGGCGTCGGCCACCACATTGGCCTTGCCAGGGTGGTACTTGATGGCACAATCGTAATCTTTAAGCAGCTCGACCCAACGACGCTGTCGCATGTTCAGCTCCTTCTGATCGTAGATATGTTGGAGACTCTTGTGGTCGGTGTAAATGGTAAACTTGGTACCGTACAAGTAATGCCTCCATATCTTAAGAGCAAACACTACAGCTCCGAGTTCCAAATCGTGGGTCGTGTAGTTCTTCTCGTGAACCCGTAGTTGTCTAGAGGCGTAGGCTATAACCTTCTCGAGTTGCATCAGCACACAACCGAGACCTTGTATAGATGCGTCACAGTGTACCTCAAAGTTTTCCGTTCCCTCGGGGAGAGCTAAAATAGGGGCGCTACAAAGCTTGGTTTTCAACAGTTGAAAAGCGGATTCTTGCGCGTCACCCCAGTTGTACTTAGTGCCCTTGAGAGTCAAAGCGGTGAGGGGTTGAGCAATCTTTGAAAATCCCTCGATGAAACGCCGATAGTAGCCGGCCAGTCCTAGGAATTGTCGCACCTCAGTCGGAGTCTTAGGTGCTTCCCAGTTTTTGATGGCCTCTACCTTACCGGGATCGACATGGATACCATTCTCGTTGATCACATGTCCTAAAAAGTGAACCTCGCGAAGCCAGAATTCACATTTCGAGAGTTTAGCATACAGTTGTTCCTTCTTCAGTAGTTCCAGAATTATCCTTAAGTGCTCTTCGTGGTCAGTCTCGTTCTTGGAATAGACGAGAATATCATCGATGAAAACAATCACGAACTTGTCGAGGTACGCCTTGCATACTCGATTCATGAGATCCATAAATACGGCTGGTGCGTTGGTTAGGCCAAAAGGCATAACCAAAAACTCGTAGTGACCATACCGTGTTCTGAAAGCCGTTTATGAAATATCTTCTTCGCGCACTCTCAGCTGGTGATAACCGGATCGTAGATCGATCTTCGAGTAGTAACTCGATCCCTGAAGCTGGTCAAACAAATCATCAATTCGGGGTAAAGGATAACGGTTCTTGACCGTCATCTTGTTCAACTCCCGGTAGTCGATGCACATTCGGAAAGTCCCGTCTTTCTTTCGGACAAACAAGACAGGGGCTTTCCATGGCGATGAGCTAGGTCGGATAAAACATTTATCCAACAAATCTTGCAACTGGGTGGACAACTCCTGAAGTTCCGCCGGTGCGAGCCGATACGGGGCTCGTGCTATGGGTGCTGCACCGGGTGTCAACTCGATCTGAAATTCGACTTGACGAATAGGAGGGAGTCCAGGTAAATCCTCCGGGAAAACTTCCGGGAAGTCTCGCACAACCGGTATGTCTTCAATTCGTTTCTCCTCCGCGGGTTTCTCAACAATCTGCGCCAAAATTGCCGGATGACCCTTTCGTAAATACTTCTGTGCCTTCATAAGGGTAATGACGCTGGTGGTCATGCCGCTTCTCTCGCCTCGGACCGAAATGATCTCGCCAGAAGGGGTGGTAATATGGACTATCTTATCATGGCATATAATCTCCGCTCGGTTCTCGGATAACCAGTCCATGCCGACAACGACATCGAAACTACTAAGCGTAAAAGGAATAAGGTCGATGTCAAAGACATGACCTGACAGTTTCAACTTACATCCCGCAAGTATATGAGTTGTTATTACAGTTTTACCGTTAGCTAATTCAACAGGAAACTTAGCGTCTAACGGGGTTGGAGTAAGGTTTAAAAGTTGGCTAAAGGCCTTTGACACAAAACTCCTATCAGCTCCAGTGTCAAACAAAACAGAAGCAAAACAATCGTTTACAGGGAACTTACCAGACACCACATGCGGATCTCTGCGGGCTTGACCTGATCCAATCACAAACGCTCTTCCTTTGCCATTTCCTCTACCATTACTGCCACTTCCATTGCCCCCATTGTTGTCATTATGTTTCAGCTTGGGGCAATCCTTCCGGAAATGACCTTCCTGTCCACATTCAAAACATCCCTTAGTCGTCATCGGTGGCTTAGGAGCACCCTTCGCCGCAAGGTCTCCTCTACATTCCTTCGCTTGATGACCTATCTTTCCGCATCTTTGACACTTGACACGGTCACATTGACCAACATGATGAAAGTTGCACCTGTTGCACTTTGGATATTTCCCAACATATCCGCTCGAAACCTGCCCGCTACCGTTGTTGTTGTTGTTGTTGTGATTCTGAGTGTTGAAACTCCGAGTAAATTCGGGCTTACGGTAGTGGTGTTGCGGTGGGAGGTTTGACGATGAAGATCTGGTGTTGTCAAACTTTCTCTTCCCGCTGTTCGGGTTGCTGTTGTTGTTACTGTTGCTGACGTGGTCATTACTCGGGTTGTCACGGGCTTTAACAGTCGAACCCCTCGGTGGTAACGCACCCTGGGTCACAGCCTGATCCGTCAGTTTGTGAGCCAAACGGATCGCTTGTTGGATCGTGGCTGGTCTGGAAGACGTCACCATACCCTGAATCTGTGGTGCTAACCCATCAATGTACATCTCTATTCTCTTGCTCGGCGGATCCACCATCCGCGGACACATCACTGCCAACTCGTGCGAACGAGTAGTGTAGCTTTCAATCTCTGAACCCACCATTTTCAACGACCAAAACTCCGACTCTAACTTCGAAATTTCTTCCCTCGGACAGTACTCCTCTCGCATCATGTTTTTGAACTCCTCCCAGTTCATCGCGTTAGCCAGTTCCAATCCAAGGATCTGGACGTTCGAATTCCACCAAGTGAGGGCGGAATCCTCAAGTGTCCCAGCAGCGAATTTGACCCTACTGGCAGGGGGACAATTACACATCTCAAAGGCCGACTCGGCCTTCTCAGCCCAACGCAGGAAGCCTATAGCTCCCTCAGTGCCCTTAAACGTACTGGGCTTGCAGTCTAAGTAGTTCTTGAAGGTACATGCTCCATTCGGACCTCCTGTTTGATTTTGAATGTGTGCAGCTAAAGCGGCAGCAACATGGTCATTCAGCAGGGTTTGGAGTTCAGCTGCAGTCATGCTGATGTTACCTCGTCCTCGTCCAGCGTTTCTTCCGGCCATTTCCTAGAATCATAGTATAAAACGTGAATTTTTCTTTCATATACAACACACCATACATGTAATAAAAGATAGGTAAGAAAAAAAAAACAACATCACATCACAACCACTTATTAGTCTAATTAAAAATTCATGATTAAAACCATTGTATTCGCTACAAAGTATTTCCAATCAATCCTTAAAATTATAGAAAAATAATAGTTCGGATGGAGACAACCCCTCCATCTAAGTGTCATCCTCACTAGATGTCGTCATCTGAGGACACCTCTGAATGTGCCTCCTCCTCAGCTGGTTCCTCCTCCGGTTCTTCTTCAGGTTCCTCCTCGGGCTCCTCTTCGGGTTCTTCCTCGGGATCCTCCTCAGGCTCCTCTTCGGGATCTTCTTCAGGTTCTACATCAGGCTCTGCCTCGGGCTCTGCCTCAGGTTCTGCTACGTTCTGGGCAAGTTGCATTTGTAGGATATCGCAACGTTCTAAGGCTATTTCGGTTCGGGTCCTTGCTTCTTGGAGTTGCTCTTGCAAGTCTATCATCTCGGCTTGCATCTTCATCATAACCTTGGTTTGTTGCTCACTAGTCTCTTGCATTTCTTTCATTGCCGCTGCCATGCGGGCAATCTCCTCCTGAGTCTCGGTTCCATCTTTAAACAGTCTGGCAACATTTTCTCTAGTGTAGCGCATGTAACCCACATCACGCTCCAAACAAGAAACGACAGCTGCGAGAACTCGCTCTACAGGTTCGGTTATAGGTGGTAGAGTGTTAGGGTAAGCAGGGTGGTTTGGGTGAGGCAATGGGGGAACTTGTTCACGGTAGACCATACGTCTGATCATGTTGGGGTACCATTCCCAGCTAACGTTGTTGTCATACAAGCCTCCGGATAGGCGGTACCTCTTTGGTGCAGGAGCTTCGAGTTCCGGGACTACACGGGGTGGCGAGGCAGTAGGTAACTGCGGTTCCTTCCCGTGAGCATGCGTCATCGAATCGGATGATGATGAGGGTGGCGTCGACATTCCTACAGGTAAGCCGGGTATATGCGCGCGTATGAGTGAAGGAGATAAGGAAATAAGATTTCAAGACTACACAAACCTATGCAGTGCGTATCATTATAACTAATGGGTCGTCGCGGTTATAGTCTAGTATGCATGCAGTTTCTAGTTCGCTATAACCAATGGCTCTGATACCAATCTGTCACACCCTCAAAATCCACTAACGGAGTTTTACCGTCAGAGGGTGTGAACTGGCAGGATCGGAATCATTAGTTATAACCAAACCAAAGAAAAACGTTTAAATGAAAGTAAGTGCGGAAGCGTAAAACCTTAATTCAAAAGTTGCGTCACGCAGGACGACTTAAAACCAAATGTAACTGTTAAAATTAAGTTTGCAGAATAAAAGTGTTTTCATTAATGCATGCTCCTAAACCGCGCGCCCGCCTCGGCTACCTGAGAATAACATACTAAAAGTGTCAACACAAGGTTGGTGAGTTCACAAGTAAAATAAGATAAATCGTTTAGCGTTTTGCGTAACCTCGTTACGACGTTTAAATGTTGCGTAACCCTGTTACGACGTTTGAGTGTGTTACCACGTTACAGCGTTTGAGTGTGTAACTACGTTACAGCGTTTAAGTGTGTAACCACGTTACAGCGTTTAAGTGTTTTGCATTACCAGATAGTGTTATGTCAAATTATATATCGATAGGTAGCTAATCTATACAACAAGTATCGCTAAGTGGTTCGCGACCGAAGCTGACTGTTTATCAAGTGCCCGTCACCAGGTCCTCCAGACCATGGTAAGTGTTAGCCAAAATTTACACCCACTCAACCTCCAGTTGAGCTTAGCGTCGGGTGGGGTTTGTCAAACCCAGTAGTACTACCCAAAAGTGACTCGCTATTCCAAATATTAACCGGTCCGATGTGTGGGACTTCAAATGTTACGTATGCCGCTTAGCCTTTACAAGTGATATATAATTTATAACAAAATCTTTCATATGCGTTTATCTCAGAAAATATGTTTATCGGAGTATGTTATCTCCCCCAAGTGAAAAACGTTTGAAAACAGTTTAAGAGTGGGGTAAGTGAACTCACCGTTTGCGAAGAATATCCGATCTAGATCACCGAGTGATGCGCGTCGTAGAAAACTCTCTAGCGTTCTAAAATAACAAAGAGATTTTCTAAGTATCGGAATGTTTAACGAGTCTCTAGACTCGGCACATGATACCTATGCACGTAACATGTTTCGTGTTTCGTTTGTGAATCGTGTGTGACTTAAACAAGTAAAATTGTGATACGATACATGAGTGAGCAATTACTTTCGTGTCACGTATTAATAACATACTTATTAGCAATTATTCCCGTAGGGGCATTTTGGTCAACAAACAAAGACTAACTAACCATTATTCCCCATAAGGGCAATTTGGTCAATTCATGGCAATCAACTAGCAACTATTCCCCGCAAGGGTATTTTGGTCAAAATACAACAATTATATAAAAACTATCATATTTCATGCATTCCTATACAACTCAGCAGCTAGTTTCGTTATGACAGAATTTCTACTTGAAAGATTGCACTAGTTTACCGATTATAACGTCTCAATTAATTTACCAAAAATTACCACAGGAGCATACATATCTTAGGTTTCCAGAACATCTTTTATCTTATTTTTATTCCATATAGATTGTTCATAATGATCAAAACATTACAGCTAACTTATATCAGTCAGATTCATGCACATCAGAATGTTATTTGCAATTCCCGTTAAACGAAAAATCCAATAAATGCAAGACCACTTGGGTTTGGTTCCTAACTCAGTGAGTCAACCTCCAGAAGTGGAACCAACCCAATTGGTCTCGTAGTTCATGAGATATAACATTTACAACATAACCTAACAGCAGGTCTAACAGCTCAGCTTTGCATCACGTTTTTGTAAAATCATAAAAGTATACTTCCACTTATCCAAAAATTACGAATTTATACTTCATAGAAACTAGACTCAACCTAGTTTACTGCAGTACCCACAATCTCAATCAATTTTCACGTTTACACTTCGTTACAGTCAGTTAAACATCGTATATACGTTCTGTCCAGAATCTGTTCACATCAAAACTCATCATAATAACAATCTATGAACTATCATGCATCCATATAACCCTCTAGACACTATAACTACTATCCATGCATATCAATCACACCATACATACAAGATTAGGGTTTGTGTTTTAATTCAAATCAAGAACAACAATCAATCATGTATCAATATCAATCTAGTTATCAATCTATTATCCAACTAACAAGAATCATAACAATCACATACATACAAGATCGGCCGATTTAGGGTTTTCACACAACCCATCAAACATCAAAATTAAACAACAAAGAGGTAAGAGATGATCAAGTATACCTTCCTAGCACCTAGTTCTTGGATTAATCTCTTGATTTGATGTGTATATGTGTGTGATGGTGGACGGCAGCCGTGGGTCAAGAGAGGGAGAGAGAGCCGATCGGTGGTGTTGTAGGTTTAGAATAATAGGTTAGGGTTTGTTTATTAGTGATATATTTATAAACAAACAAGTTACACTCTAGTCCTTCTACTTTCAAGTGTTGTTTTTCTAGAACATTCTATCCTAACTTGCACATAATCATGACAATAATATAACACATAATCCTAACACATAGTTATCACATCATTAGTGTTTTAGTGTGCTTCGTTTATTCCTCAATCGTTTGCGTTTCGGTGCAAATCCCGAAAGACTACTACACATGTAGTAAGTGTTAAGCGTCATTTAAACCCTAGTTTAAATGTAATGAAGTATGCGTTATAAATTCAACGATCTTAAAGTTTGAATTAACGGAGTTGAGTTAACGAGGTTAACCTGAAATTGACGATTGTCACAGGAAACCAACCACTATGAAAAAACTCTATTAAATCAGGTTTTAAATTTGAACTTAAAAAACTCAAACTTAAACCATCAGTCTTACTTCATTGAACCAAAGGGCAATTGCCGATTCAAATCAAATAAGTTCACCTTAACCTTGAGTTTTAACAACTTAACATACATTCTAGTTACCAGCCAAGTAGCTATCAAGTTAAATACTAAAAAGTCAAAAACTAGTGGGTAGGGGTAAAACTGGAAATGTGTATTATTTGTTCTGAGTAGTACGATGATCAGCCCCACACCCAATCAGACAACGAAAACTCATTGAGGCTTGTCATAAAAGGCCATTCCAACTGTACGCTATTATTAAATGTTATTATGTTTTTTCTTAGGTAATGTTTTATTTAATAAGAATTATAAATCAATAGTTATTAATTATACACGTAATGTTTCCTTTTGGAAAACTATCAAAAGTTGCATTTTGACCATTCTCTAACACCAAAAACATACAAAAATAAAATAAGTATATGGCACACGTACGTTTTACTTGATATATTTAGAAAAGGCAATACTTGTATAAAATATATGAATACACACTATTTGCAGCAAGATACAAGAATAATGATTCACCTGACCTCACTACTCATGAAGTGATGGATTTTGTTGTTTTTATTCGGATAAGATTTTAGATTTTGTTCTAATAATAGAGGTTGAACAAGAAGACAAACCCCGTAAAATGAAACACCCTTTCGTCCGAACAGCAGAACGTGGTGATCCGGCCCATTCACCGAGGATGAAACCTACAACTGAAAAAATTTCTAGCTTAACTTGAAACAAATTTCTCTAAATTAGACTTAAACTCTTAACCTCCTACAAAATAATAAATCTTTATAGCTACCACCAGACCAAATAGACTTTGATATAACTAAACACTAATTGTATTTGAAAGGTTAGGAAGCCTTCAAGAAACATCATATCCTAGGTAGTAAATACATAAAAAGAGTGTATTATAGTAAATTGTTCATATTATATATCTAAGTATTCATATTACATATATTTAGTTTCTTTTCATTTTATTCAATGAAATATATGTAATGACATATTAACATATGTTTAGTTTTTTTTCTTAATATAACAAAACTATACTTTAATTACAAAAAAATCTCTGTTAAATATTATAAGTTCTATAAAAATTATGTGTAGGTCAAATTTAATGCATCACACATTACTAGTGCTGGACAGCTAACTAGCAACGAATGTGTGCAAGCTTCAGGAGTGGCGAGTATTGGTGTTGGGATACATCGGTGTTAGATCTATAATTTATCAATATCAGATCCTACTCTTAATCTATTGTTTATATGTGTGTGAGTGTGTGTGGGAGGAGGAGGAGGAGGAGGAGGAGGAGGAGGAGGAGGAAGAGGGTGGGGGATGAGACTCTATTTTTTTTTTGAACGGCCAGCTAAGTAACGCCGGGTACTCTGTACGCGGCCCTCATTGGCTAAAGGTAGCCCGAGCCGGCCACTAGTTCGGACGGACGGAGCCCCTAGCGGTCCACCTATTGAGGGATTCACCGGATAAAACCCGACCCCCACGCCCGTCAAACGGCACGACAGCGAGAAGCCGGTAAAACCGGGTGAGATCAGAACTCGAACCCTTGTAAGCCAGGGTCATCCGTCATATCTTCCATATAAGTTGGTGATAGTGAGGTTTGAACCCCTTGCCTCTCACTTATAAAGTGAGTGCTCTAGCCACAACCAACTTATAAGATGAGACTCTATTTACTTTGAATGAATGAAATGTATTATTACATTTTTTTTGGATTTATTAAATCAGTGGAAGAGTTTAATGGAATAATATTCATATTCCAATACCGTTTCATTTGCGAAGCAACCATATTAAAAAGTTGAATTAAATTTCAATTTCAAGGGATTCTATGAATAATGAACCAAATATATTATTAAAAGATAGGGTTCAATTCCAATTCAATCAAATTTGAATGGGTAACGATTGACCCATGGAGAAGGTAGCTTTTGTGGGTTGGAATTTTTACCGCTCTCATCTTATAATATGTTTCCAATTTTTGGTTCTTGCAACGAAAGTTTATATAAAATTAGAATGATATAAATCAATTATACAACCAAATATTCATGTCATCAGTGCTGGTTTGACTATAAAATATAACAGGTTACTTGTTTATGAGGATGAAATTGATTAAATGTTTCCGGGTTAAGTATAAGTTTTAATATTGATTTGCTTTGATATAATATATTAGTTATATATTATTATTGTTTTCAAAAACACGAAAATGAAGAATAATTGAACAAGACATTGAGAGGCTGAAGACGATGGTGCCCTAATTTGCAAGGCACGTAGAACCACTTGACGTCAAGAAATAAATATATGGTTACTTACATTTTCTTTTTCTAACAAAAGTCGATCACTCTAGTTTCAACTTTCAACATTATTACATTGTTTCTGTTAAATCTTTTTATAAATTTATAAATTTTAAATTTAAGTGACATTAAGGGAATTTATATAAAACTGTTATACTATTTAATGAATTTTCTTTTCTAAAACTTTTTATACTATTTAATGAATTTTCCTTTTTCAAAATCAATCAAAAATAAGTGGTAAATCAAATATATCTCATTAAATGATAACTAAGTCTTATATATACCGTTCACAACAGCGTTTGCCACTTGATCTTAATTTGCATTCATCATAAAAGTTCGCCCTTGATTGCCATGGTTGACTTGAGGTGCTTGTTGTGAAGGTGGAGGTGGTGCTTGGATGGGTTGGATTTTGTGCATTGAGTTGGGCAATTTGGGGTTGGTAGGTTTGGACTTGATTGGCTTGGGTTTGGTAGTAAGGTACGGTCATGGTTTAGTTAGCAAAAGTGAGGCGAGGGCAATGTTGTGAAAATGGTTTGGATCTCCACAATTGAAGCAAGCTCGGGGTGGTTGGGGTTGGTTTGGTGGGTAGAGTGCATAACGGTCTTGGGCATTTTGGGGAGTTGTTCTTGGTTGGTTGGCTTGGGTTGGTTGTGCGGATCGACATGAGATACTGAGATGACCAACACGGTGACAAATGGTGCATTGGCGACATGGAAAATGTGATGGATGGTGACGTTGACAAGTGTTACAAAGTGGAAAGGTACCGGTGTAGGGTTTTCGGGTTTGAAGTGGGGCTTGGGTTTGTTGTTGTGGTTGGGTTACGGCAAAGTTTTGGTAGTTGTTTTTGGGTTTCTTGTTGTTGTTGTTGTGACGGGATGAGTTGAAGTACTTAATGGCTTGTGGTATTGGTTCAACCTTGGCTTGTGGTGCGGGATCGGGCTTGGATTTCTCACTTGGTTTCTTGAGGGTAAGAGTACCCGCCTTCACATGATTTTCCGACAGCGTACCGGCTAAAGTGATGGCGTCCTCAAGATTCACGGGTTTGCTACTCATAACGGAGTCCCGGATTTGCATCGGTAAACCCCCAATGTATTTATCAATTTCACGTTCGGTTGGGGTAACCAAATGAGAAACAAGGATGCTCAACTCATTTAAGTTGAGTGAGTAAGCGGCGTTATCACCACTTTCTTGTTTTAGGTTTCAAAATTCTACCTCAAGCTTTTGGAGCTCGTGTTTGAAACATAACTTCTTCATCATAAGTGCCTTGAGATAGGCCCATGGAAGAGCCATAGCCATATTCGAACCTTGGAGGTGCATAACACTACCCCCACCATGTTAGAGAAGTTTCTCAAAACATGCTTGACGCGAAATTTGTCTTTTTCGCGTCGGAGCATTCGCTGTGTCGGTAAACACTCTCGGTCGATTCGAACCATTGCAACAAGGTAGTCGCACAATTGGTTCCAATGAACTCGGTTGGGTTGGCACTAGTAAATTGCTTGTACAAGTAAGCTGCGGGTTTGGGTTCAACGGGTGCAACAACGTGTGCAGGTTGGGTAGCTTTGATTTGGGTTATAAGTTCGGGAATCACAGCGGCCATTTGTTTGGCGACAAGAGCGGCCATACGTCGGGTGGAATTCTTGCGCGGTTGGCGTCTTAGCGGAGGCATGCTAAAATTTATAAAAAAAATGGGATAAGTTTTGGGTAAAAAATAAATGAATATAAGGGTGTGTAAAATAAATAAGATTTCAAATTTTGTTATTGTGAATCCTAGAGTTAGTAAGGAGAAGATATTAGTGTTAGATAAAATATAAAACTTTTTTTATAAATAACAAAACCGAAAACAAACGTAAAAGATTTTGAGATGGTTAAACTTGAAAATTTGAAATTTTGAGATTTATAGAGTCGGAAAATCGTGCATGAACCACCATGACTTGATATTCCAACACTAAAAAGTTTATAAAACACCATGTTGGAGTCTAAACATGTGCACGAACCACCGCGAATTTTTCATGTTTTAGACTCAAATAAAAATAATAACACAATAAATCGAGATACAACGTCATGTCAAAACACTAGTCTACGAATCACCGTAGTTCTATTGTTTTAACACCGAAAATTTGGATGGCGACCCGAACGCTCGCATTCGACTACTTAAAGTATTGACATATATAACACGATTTGTGGCCTAGAAAACGAGCACTATAACTCAACCATCCCAGGTAAGTAAATCACCTTCGATCCTTGGAATATTTTTGTCAAATGGTCGTTTTATAATGTCTCGTTTTCTATGATGGCAACAAACCCGATATAAATGCAACCTTTAAGGGATTTGAAACAACGGAATCCAAGTTAATCTTGTAATCCATAAAACACAATGAAAATCTACTTTTTGCGTTTTAAGGTGAGGATACCTTGGAAATACTATGAAAGTGTGTGTATGTGAACATTTAGGATATTGGTGAATTTTAAACAAGTTTATAAATATATAACATGCGATATGAACAATCAATTTATAGAGTAAACATGTATAAATACACGTATAAGACCCTAAGCATAACAATACTAGGTCGTTACATCTAACCACCTATCCTATTGTCAAGGCTCTAATACCAATCTGTCACACCCCGACCAAAGGCGGCGGAACATGCCGGGGTGAAATGATTGCCCATAAGCGCATAGACACTATTTAAGCGACAATATTTAACAAACTCATTTCATTTCACAACATCGAAAATGTCACATAACAAGGTTCATAAGTCAAATACAACAATATATAACAAAATATAGCAAATCAAATATTGTTCATTTTTGTTAATATACTAGAGGTATTTGTGACGTTTTCTTCTCCAACTCCATAATCAACCTAGATGCAAACCTGTAACATTTCATAAAATAAAGTTTATCAACACAATGGTTGGTGAACAATTTATATATTTTAATTAATATGTATATAATAAGAAAAGCCACAATCTTGTATACAAAACAACAACTAAATAGAAATAATTTGGATGATATGAGGTGGCTAATAAGAATACATTAGCGGCACCGTGTATAAGAGAATACCAAATAGATTCGGATTTCGTGAGGTCGTTAATAAGAATACATTAACGACACCGTGCTATAAGAGAATACCATATAGTTCACGGATTTATGATTCAACCCTCCAAAAGTGGTAAACACATAAACATATAACCATGTAAACATAGAACACCAAATCGAGCATTTATTTAAGTAAAGTATACAATAACGTTTGTGGTTTAAGACTCAAATATAAAGCATTTAATTTGAATAAGTATGAAATGTCACCTCCAAAACAAAAGATGGAAACAGGGGATGAATGTACTCACGTTCAAGTAATAAACTTGAAAAGTTGGTAATTGAAGATTTGCCGGAACGACGAGTTAACGTATGAAGCCCAAATAAAAGAAAGCCTTGGATTTAGAAAGGTTGTCTTGAAGATCTTTAAATAAAATAATTGTTGCAAAAAGTAAACAATTAAAGTTCAAGGTTTATAATGTAAATATTTAAGAATTTATAATAATAACCCTTTAAAAATGTAAGTTTGCTCGAGTCCGGGTTAAAGTATCTAACCTTAATATTTACTTAACCTAGGTTAAGTAATAAGGTGAGAAAATGCTAACTGCAAGTTCCTTTGGGACAAAGATACTAAAACGGGTCTTTAACGAGTGTTAGAGTTGTTGGTTCGGGTCTTGATAATTGGTCAAACCCAAAGTCAACTTTCCAAAATGATGAATGTTATGAGATAACTCAATAAAACTTGCAATACTTGTACATGAAAGGTAGTGAAATAACATTAAATAGAAAGAGGATTGAATATCTCACTTCAATACTGATCTATCAACTGTATACCTTCTATATCGAACTTCTCCGAGCAGTTCTAATGCCATAACTTTATAAGACTTAACCAAGTATGTAGATCTATTGTTTTAGAACTAACAACGTACGCTAAGCGAGTGTTCGGTTTTGTCGGTCCAAACTATGTTATGAGATCAAGTTGGATCTAACATTTCCAAGTACTTAAAAAAATAATTAAAATCAGTTTGTAAACTATTTTTAAAGAAATATACAAGTCTTGATAGCTAAAAACACACTAGTGTGTCTTAAGCGAGTAAAAACCGGATCGGTTCGGTTTCCATCTCACAATACGTTCCTTGATGGTCACCACATGCCCAAATAACCAAGAACTTGTATAAATGAATTTTAGAAACTTAAATCTAACATAAAGCATGTTTAAACAATTATTTAACAACATAGTAACAAGTTCGGTTCACAATTTGGACTATTTACGGTTAAACCGAGGTTAGTCTCTACAAACCCCCACCATGGAACTTCATAAATATAACAAACAAACTAAAAAGTGCATAAATTAAACAATATTAATATGTGCAAACAAGTTATGTGTGTGTGTATATATCAAGAACACGAAGTCCTCCATGAAACCTTGCCTTACGAGGTCCGAAATTTAACCAACCGGAGTCGGAGAAGTAACTACCAAAGGTAAAAAGGGGTGTGTATTATATATATATTGTACCACCATATACAAGTATTAACAATACTACATAAGCTAAATAGAATGAAAGATTAAACTTGGTTTGACATTTGAAAGTCAAACCTTCAAGAACATATAAATAACAACCTTGAATATCTGGATTTTTGAGAGAGAATTTGGAGTAAGAGCAAGTGTAAAAATGAAGGAGATGGGTGTGTATATATAGGGTAAGGGTCAAGGCTTATTTACAAGGTTCTCTTTTATGTTTTGCATGAAAATAGATTGGTTAAACAAACAAGCAAAGCACAAAACAACAAACAAAAACGAAATAATGTTGCAGATGCCAGGAGGCGCCGCGCGGCCTCCCCTTGCTCTTGGTCGCGCAGCGTGGCGTGCCCGGGGGGGAGGGGGGGGGGGGGGGCTGGCCCAGCTTGTCTTTTGTGGTTCGTTTTGCTTCAAGAAGTTCGTTTTTGATGTAATTTGCTCGTTTTACGGTCGTTTTCGAATCCGTAAAGGAGGTTTTTCAAATTGAACAAATGGGAATGATTTGGTAACATAAATATCCAATATTTTATATATCATGAGTTTTGATTTACAAAGCGGTTTGGTTTACAACACAAAACAATACAAATACGAATACAATCGAGACCCGAATTTGACAAATGTCACAATATGGAATAACACAGTTGTTCTAGTATTTGAAATTAGGAAATGTGGATTCTCTGCGAGTGGTAAACATTTCGGAATCCCATGTCAACCAATTGCACTAAAGCGTTAAAAAAATTGTCACACCCCGACCAAATGCAGCGGAACATGCCGGGATGCGACGGATTACCCATAAGCACATAACACTATTTAAAGCGACAATATTTAACAAAATCATTTAATTTCACAACATCAAATGTCACATAACAATATTCAAAAGATACTCATAACAAGATATAACAAAATATAGAAAATTAAATATTGTCCATTCTTGCTACAAACTTGCATACGAAATAATAAATAATAGCAATAATTTGGATAAAATGAGGTCGCTAATAAGAATACATTAGCGGCACCGTCTATAAGAGAATACCAAACAGATTCGGATTTCATGAGGTCGTTAATAAGAATACATTAGCGGAACCGTGCTATAAGAGAATACCAGATAGTTCACGGATTTATGAATCAACCTTCCAAAAGCGGTAAACACATAAGCATATAATCATGTAAGCATAGAACACCAAATCGAGCATTTATTTAAGTAAAGTATACAATAACGTTTTGTGGTTTAAGACTCAAGTATAAAGAGTTTAATTTGAATAAGTATGAAATGTCACCCCCAAAACAAAAGATGGAAAACGGGGTATGAAAGTACTCACGTTCAAGTAATAAACTTGAAAGATGGATGATTTGGAGTTTAACCGGAACGACGGGTTTAACGAGCAAAGCCTAAGTAAAAGTAAAAAGTAAAAGTCTTGTATTTGAAAGGTTGTTTTAGGAAAGCTTTAAAATAAAAGATAAGAATGTAAACAATTAAAGTTAAATGTTTAAAACGTAACTATTTAGGAATTTAAAATAATAACCCTTTAAAAATGTATATAATATATATATATATATATATATATATATATATATATATATATATATATATAGATCAAGGTTAAAATAAGAAGTAAAATTATCCTAAGAAGTGTAAGAAGTGTTTTTTACCCTTAAAAAAATAAAACACACCGAACGAAAAACACACCGAACTAACAAAATAAAACACAACGAACAAAAAACACACTAACAATATCCACCATTAGATGATCAAATACAACGCCCGATATTACCTCTCACACTTCTTACAAATAACTCACTTTTTATTCTAACCCCACCCTATATATATATAGATATACAGATATAGATATATATTATATGTATGTATGTATGTGTATGTGAATGTGAGTGCGTGCCCACATGGAGTCCCTCCTCAAGTTTGTTGGACGGACTTTGGTCCGTGGACTTTAAGCTAGAACACTATCCTCCTCCTCCCTTCTAGTTTGTCTGCCACACCACACCACACCACACAAACAACCCACAAACCCCAATGTTGTCCATGTTTTTTAGAGAACAAGACAGACTCAAATTAGGAAACCTAAACAACTTCTAATTTTAATCGAAACAAATTTCATATATAAATAACTTAAACACCAAGTTATTCAACTTGATCTAAAAGCTTCAAATCTCTACCATAATTGTCCTTAAGATATTTCTATCACCCTTATACCTTTTTTTTGTTCATTCAAATAGATATTACACCAAAGTTTACAAGATAGCTTTTGCTGATGTCTTGAGAGCATCCACAATGCTAAAGCAAAGTGGATGATCTAGTTATCCACTTCCCTCTCATCTCTCTAACTTTTCACCAACTCTCCACTCACATAACTCATCCACACTTGTTCACTTTTGTGAACATGAAACACCATCTCTCATGTATTTCTCTCTCATCTCTCATCCATGTCATTTGCCACCTAGACTAAATGAGAAAGTGGATATATGATTGGAGATACTCTGATATCTTTTTCTTTTTAAACAAGAGACACAAATATGTGAACAAGAACCTCCAACTAACTCGTAAATCGTTGTGTCTTGTTTCACAAGACTATCATTATACTTACATTTTTCTATGTGTACTTATGTTGTCAGTTTGTTCTCATGCATGTTTCTTTGTACATACGTACTACAGCTAGCTAGTAGTGTTTTGAAATACATATTTAAGTTTTGATTTTTTTAGGAACTTGAGTATCTTAGGGATGCCGAATCATGTACCGTTACAAATTTGGTACCGACTTTTTTACGTTTCGAATCGATATGATACCGATATGGTTCGGTACTGATATTTTCCTGAATTTTTTCGTTCGGTATTGGTACTTTCAGTACTTGTACCAAGCTCTTCCCGGTAGTAGAGCATAGACATACAAAATTCCACAACGTATTGATTCTCTAGATTAAGTTGATTGACCGGTCTTTTTTTTTTTTACTTTAAAATTAGTGAATAATTAGAATCAATGTTATCATCCGATAAGAATATTAAGCCTATCTGATATTATCACGATTCACTTAGTTTTAAGTCTTTTCAGGGAATAAGGGCCCAAGTAAAATATAAAGACTGGCTTAGTTTTCTTTTTTAATCTCTTTAACAACTGGTACAAATCTGACAACATGCAAAGTCAAATAGTTATAGATTTTTTAGGAGATGAAAGGTTCATATGTTACAGACTCCGCTCATGGTTACATGTTATGTTACAACAATTCAATGTTAAAAGATATTAGAACACGTCTTTCTTTTAACCATCTAAACTAAGAAATAAAGAGATTCATATTTTGTTTTATGAATCTAATGTGGTTAAAAGCCCTTTTCAGTTGATGTAAGTTGTTTTGTTTTCGGTTTCTATCGTAATCCACGTTTTTCAAACAACAATACATCATTACTATAATCCTCTTTGGAGTTGCATCCGCGATTTGATACAACCACCACCAAATCATATAATCTAAAGTGTAAAGATATTACTACAAAATCCAAATAATATACTCAATGGGCATGTTTGGTATGGAATAATGGAATGAACGAGTAAATGGAATGGACAAATGATTGAATGAGCAAACAATGGAATGAATTATTACTATTCCATTGTCTTGCTAAGTTGCCACGTATGAATGAAATAAATCATCACTTTATTATTATTATTTTATTAAATAATAAACTATTCAATCATATTTTGTCAATTTATAAAACAATAATAAGAAAATGCGATATAGTGATAAAAATATAATAACACTAATTTGATAATAGTTATACTATAACAAAATAATAATGATGATATAATAATAATAATAATAATAATAATAATTATTAAATTATTATTGTTATTATTGATAATTTTCCATTCTATTCTTAGAAGTAATGATAGACCATTCACCTTTTACCAAGGAATGAAAAATGTTATATATGGAAGGAATTGCATTCATTATGAATGATTCATTTCATTGATAAATGACAACCAAAAATGTTTTATTTCATTTCTTTGAAATGATCCTTTTCAATCCGTCTATAATTACTTCATGCCAAATGCTACCTATATATATCGTCTTAAGGAACATAGACAACTGTTCAAAACCCACAACATGTCCCCCATTCCTTCCACTACCATAAAAACTTCTATTAACATCGGTTTAAATATAATTTACAACAGTGTAAGGTCCAACCGTTAAATATAATGCACAACATCGTTTTATTTTAAACAATTTTCTCACCCGGTGTAAATAAAAAGGAAACTAGCGTTGTTTATAGACAAAACCTTCAACAACGAGTTTTAATAATTATTTTAAAACAGTTAACATTTTCACGTTAGATTTCCATTAATATATTCATTACTTGGAATGGTTCTACAAAGACCCGTTCCAAAAACTTAAAACATTTTGCATATAACAAGGTTATTATACTAAACCAATGGAAATACTAACTTTTTTTTAATAAAAATTCTATAATTTTACACATGTTATAATGTAAACCGTTTATAAGTTTAAAATAGTTGCACATGTATAAGTTGACACAGATGCATGATTTAAAAATAGAAGAGAAACACATTTATAATAAATGGATTTTTAATAAGGTAGATGGTCTATCTGCCAGCTAATAAGAATTAATATCAATTAAATGAGTTACGTGCAACCATAACAAAATCATATCAATAATTAGAAGATCAATCACTTTGCAAATTTCAACTAGCAAACGTACTCCTCCAATCTACCCAACCACTTTCAAAATTGTCCAGTAATTTCCTCTGGCCGAATCCTCCCTTCACCAAATTATGTATAAGATTATGCTACATCCTCTTTCAAAGTCACCTCACTATAGGTTCTTGAACTTTTGTTGGAATTGGTAGTCTCGGAAATATGATACCTTTTGAATGGCCTCTTATCTTTTTTGATTTTTAGATCGATTCCAAGTAATGAGAAATGGAAGGCTATACACATTGGATTAGTGTATCCAATGTGTTAACCTGTCACGTTCTCCTGGATCTTTTGTTGCTATAGAGTTTTATGCTTTCAATATTACATAATGTTTGACTTTATGGGCTATTTGGCCAAGCTTTTGAATTGCTTAAGCTTTAGCTTAGCCCAACACCCTCTAAGATTGATGACCAGGTGGCATGCATTTGAAATGCTAAACGAGATATATCGATGTAACTGCGTTGATAAACGCGTACCCGAGATCCCTAAATGTTATCTAATGTTGAATAATCATATCCAACTAAGGTATGCATCCGTGTAAGCGTGTTGATAAACACCACCTAAGATACCTAAGTGTTATTCGAAGTTGGAAGTTCATATATATCGTCATGTAAGTAATGGTATATAATGTCTGATTGTTCATCGAAATAGATCGTTGATCTTATCATCGACGTCACGGATGAATGCTAATACGCATTGGTGAAATCATGAAGACACATACCCAATCATGTAGAAACATACATGCATAAAATTCCGAAGACAGTTTTTGTTTAGAAATTTTTGTTGTATTATATCCTTTGTACTATCGAACTAAATTTGTTCGTGTTAGAGATATTGTTTAGTTATGTTGAATTATTTTGTTGTATATGGCAAAATAATAAATAATTAAAACACATTGAACATTGCAAACGACTTTAGTCATCTGGTCTCACAAGTATCATATCTTATACTATTTGTTTATTTATATTGTAACAATCACTAACAACTATCTAAAAGCACGCATAAATATTATAAACAAATTAACATAATTATAACTGATAAGAATATTAATAAAGGTAGAATATTTACAAGTAAAAAAGATATAGAGTAGACAAATAATATTAGTCCAATTTTTCTAAAAGTTCAAGTAGAGTGATTGAGAAATGTGTATCTAAACATAAGGTTGGTTTAACATGAAAATCACTTGGTAGAAAATCTAGCACTTATGACAAAATGATTATCATGATTAATATGAGATATAGAAGTGTCACTCGTTCCTGTTCAATGTTATCACACGTATCTCATACCATATGATTGGAGTAGTTGTAGGGTTGTTGTTTCACAATAGCATAAACTATTTGTTACACTTCTTGTGTGAAAAACACAAATAGAGTTGTGTACAAAAAAATTGCCATTCTTCATAGAGGTGCTTTTTGTTCAACTTGTTATGGCGAAATGTTCTGATATACCATCTACCAAAAATTCTGGCGCACATCATCTTGAGAGAAGAACTCTCTGGTTTGAGCATCATTTATTTGTAGAGAAGCACAAATTTTCACTTGACCGACAACGATTTCTGACCAATTTATCACACAATGAATGTCTTGTTCTAAATGCCCATTTACTATATAGGTTTCAATAACAACAGAATCCCAAAATTGTTGTATCCCTCGTCGATATACATTGGCTTGATCATTTATGGAGTAGGCAAGAAGACTCAGTCTTAGCAAGTTAATCATATTTTTGAAGTCTTAGAATTCTCACGTGACTTTCGTTATCATTCTCCAATTATAAGTTAACGAAAATGTGTGTCGAGAGTCGTCGTAAGCCATCGTCTTGAAATAGAGGTGTTAAGGTTTTTGTTTATCTGAAACATCGATGAGAAGTGTGTGAAGTTGGATAAAGAATTTATTGAAGACGAACTGACGCTTTAGTTTCACAAAACACGGGAAAACAACTAGCGAAATGTAGTGAATTTAAAACGATTATACACAAAAGCCCGTTGTATATTTGTAGGACGGTCCATAAGACCGTTCTAAATTTAATCAATACACGGAGCAACCGTTCTTTCTTGTCACCAATTACACCGGTCTATTGACCCGTTTATTCACAAACTATTATAAGTATGCATACATACATACATACATACATACATACATACATACATACATACATACATACATACATACATACATACGCATGCACGTTGATGTATATAAATATATACATCTTTTTAGTATCAAATAATCTCCAAAAACTGCAACTTCTATCGTATAATATAGTTAAAATAACTACTTATCATTTTAAAATGTATTTTCAGGTGAATCCAAGCCTCAAACGAAGAAACGAATGAAAAGCCAAAGAAAAACCAAAGAAAACAGCTAAACATGGGGTTGTGCTTCAGAAAACATGGGGCTGTGCTTCAGGAAACATGGGGCTGTGCTTATAGGAAACATGGGGCTGTGCTTTTGGAAACACGGGGCTGTGCTTTTGGAAACACGGATCCGTGCTTCTGGTCAATTTTCAGAAAAGACAAAAAAATCTACAAGAAAAGACAAAATAGTGAACAGCTGGACACGAGGCCGTGCCTTTGGAAGCACAGGACCGTGCTTACCTTTCAGAAACGACAAAAAGAATTAGCACATGTCACTAAAAAGCACGGGGGCGTGCCTACGTAAGAACGGGGTCGTGCTTACCTTTCAAAAACGACAAAAAGAATTAGCACATGTCATTAAAAAGCACGGGGGCATGCCTACGTAAGCACGGGGCCGTGCTTCTCATTCCAGATTGCCTATAAATAGTGGCTCATTTTGCACTCATTTGGTGTGCCTTAAAAAGAATTCTATCTGGTTTTCTCTTATAAAAACACACACTAACACTCACATAGAAGATTTAGTGAAGAGTTTGAAGGCTTGGAGGTCATCATCATTAATCATCATCATCAACCATCATCATCATCATTAAGAAGGAAGATTCATCTACATTTGGTTAGATTTTTCTAGTTTAATCATGTATTTGTTATCATCAATCATCTTAATGTTTATCATCATGCTCATTATAAGCTAAACTCCATTTACCATCTAAAATCTATGAAGAAGCTTTGTTTTACTTTATAATCATACAAAACATGTGGTGTAGTCTCGTAAAGTACATGGTTATATTACAATTATCTTTTGATGAGAAATGTTTCACCATCTTAAATCACTAATTCAAAGTTGGTGGTTGCCAATTCTATTGGCAATCATTCATGATCGATTCATGTTCTTGAAAGATAGAAATACTTTGATACATTATCGAAATATGGATCCTTATATTGTACTTAGAAATGATGAGATATAAGTTATGATGTATTTCTCTAAGTCTTGGTAATCCGAAAATGGCTTTGCTTAGGATATCATGCTAGTTAAAGAAATCATATGTTAATGGAATGTGTAATTATAACCTACATAAATCAACCAAGAGGAGGTTGTGTGAGTTAACTACAATCACCCGAAGTTGTTAGAATTGGTATTTGAGAAATCGAAGTCAATCCTAATCTTTCTACTTTACGAAGCTACTTGTCAACTTAAATTGACATCATTGAGGTTGCATGACATTAGGAAAGGGTGGAACTTTAAATGCGCACGTTACCTCCTTAGTGCCAAAGATGTTCACTTAAGGTTTAAGGAACTATCTATCATATATTGCTACGACAAGTTTACCACATGTTTGAATATTAATTATCAATGCTAAAATGGAGTGGATTCTTAATCTTAGATGGTAACCTTCACATAATTGAACTACTCGTTTAGAATCTCTCGTCTTGGTCACCTATATGTTATATATATAAGTATTTATATTTTATACAAAGTTCAAAAATTAACCCCAAAATAATTAAAACCTCCGATTAAAGTAAAACAACGATTTATTATTAGAAATATTTGAGTCCACGGATCGATACTTGGTTCTTACTAATACTATTCTACATATACGATAGGTACACTTGCCTATTTTGTGTGTGTTTAGTCTTTGTAGAAATCACTTTTATAAATTTAAAACACGATCTTGTGCAAAAGCTAAATATCCAATCTATCATATTTATACAAGCCACTCGCACGCACGCGCACTAAGTTTTTGGCGCCGTTGCCGGGGACACGGTACGTTTCTAAGAATGATCCAAGTTTTAATTTAATCATTGTCTATAATTGTACAAATTTTTTTTAACTTTTATTTTATTTATTCTCTTTAGTTATTTTTTTACTAAATATTAAACTATATAATTTTACGGCAAGCCTACTTTTAACCTTTATTTACCTTAACTTTAATTTAGCTTAATTAATTTAGACCTTAGTTTAGTTTAAAATAGCTTAGCCTAACTCATAGTTTAATTTAGACTAACTTTAGCTAACTTTTACTTTAGTTTTCATTTTGATTTAGTTCCATGTATGTCCTCTACTTTTGAGCGTGAGCTTGTTTTTCCAATTTCTGAACCGGAATGGCTCTTTCATCGACGAACTCGTAAACGGACTGCAGAAACCGCCGAAGCAATTAAAGACAAATCAGTAGACGCCACCACACCAGGAGAAAATCAAACCGAAGAAATGATGGCGGCCTAGAAGAATGAGTCGAACATGAGCCAGTATGCCAAGCCAACTCTTGTAGGTTCCGACAACAGAGTGGCTCCACCCAAAATTACCGAAAATTTCGAAATCAAATCAAGCACCATTCATATGGTGGAAAATTCAGTTCAATTTCATGGTCTCCTCGATGAAGACCCTCTTTCTCACATCTCTCGATTCTTACGAATCTGCGGAACCTTTAAAATCCAAAACTGTTCAGACGATCAAATCAATCTTAAACTCTTTCCTTTCTCTATAAGGGGTCAAGCCCTGGAATGGATAGAATCTATTTTCTCTGGTTCCATCACCACTTGGACCAAATGGTTGAACAGTTTCTCCTCAAATATTTTCCGCCTGATAAAACTGCCAAATACCCAGCCAGCATTACCGGATTCTGGACCGATGATGATGAATCGCTACACGTAGCATGGGAGAGATACAAAAGTCTTCTGAGAAGATGCCCACATCATGGGCTGAGCGTATGGTTACAAGTACAAACTTTCTTTGACGCACAATCCAGTCGAAACAAGCAGGCCATCAACCAAATCGCTGGTGGAGACCTGTGATCCAAATCACCTAATGAAGCATTTAAAGTCCTGGAGAAATCCGCAAAGAAGAGTTTCGCTTACAACCTACCAAGATCTACACCTACCCATAAAGGAATAAACCACGTTGATTCCAACAGTCTTGTCACAACACAGCTTGAGGCCCTTTCTAAAAAATTCGAACTACTTCAAGCCGAGCTATCAAAATCCAGACTCACCTGTCACACTTGTGGAGGAAATCATAAAGCAAGTGACTGTAAACAAGTCATCATGGCTATGGAAGAAGTCAATTTCATCGCTCGACAGAACAACGTTTTTAGCAATAACTACAATCAAGGATGGAGAAACCACCCGAATTTAAGTTGGAAAGACGGAGGTAACACTCAAAACCTACCCAGATTTGTAAAGAGACCGATGAATCAATCCTTCTAGCCTAAACCACAATTCCAAGATCAAAGTTCCAGTAGCCATCCGAATCCGAGCTACTTAAAAATTGAAGAAATGCTTATCCAAATCATGACCAAAACAATTGAAGCAGAGAAAAAGGCCGACTCAAGAGCCGTTGATATTAGCGGAGTATTGTTGAAGCATGAAACTGACCTAAAAAGTCAACAAGCATCACTGCAGAATCTAGAAACTCAAATCGGACAGATTGCCCGACAATTGTCTAAAAGACCACCCGACGCTCTTCCAAGCAACACAATAACAAACCCAAATGCAGTAGCCTACACTGTTACATTAAGAAGTGGCACAACCAATATTGCCTTATCAACTTCAGAACCAGTTATGGAGAAGGAATCCCCTGAGAAAACGCAGGAAAGACTGATCCCGACAGGTACCGTACAACCTAAGGAAGCAGTCCGAACTTATGTTCCACCTATTCCATACCCTGGACGGCTGAAACAGGAGAGATTGGAAGCTCAGTATGAGAAGTTTTTAGAACTCTTCAAACAACTCCACATCAACATCCCTTTCGTCGAAGCCATTGCTCAAATGCTGAACTATGCAAAGTTTCTCAAAGAAGTGCTGACTAACAAAAGGAAGCTGAAGGAGCTCTTGCATGTCACTTTAAGTAAAGAATGTTCGGTTGTCCTCCAAAGCAAGTTGCCGCCAAAAATGACCGATCCAGAGAGTTTTACTATCCCTTGTCTCATAGGAAATTTGTCTGTTAGCAATGCCCTGGCTGACCTAGGAGCTAGTATTAATTTAATGCCTTATGCGGTTTTTGCAAAACTAGGGATAGGAGAGCCAAAGCCCACCCGCATGAGCATTCAATTAGCTGACCGATCTGTTAAAAATCCTCGGGGCATTGTTGAAAACATGTTTGTCAAAATTGACAAGTTTTTTTTCCCAGTAGATTTTGTGATTCTAGATATGGAGGAAGACAAAAGTGTACCTCTGATTTTAGGAAGACCCTTTTTAGCCACCGTAAAGGCTATTATTGATGTTTGCACCGGCAAACTCACTCTCAGGGTCAATGACGAGGCAATCACTTTTGATATAGGAATATCTATGCAATATCCGCAACATCACGATGACACATTATATTGTGTTGACATCATCGATTCTATCGTGAGTTGCTATGTGTGGAAATCTTCCCTTAACACCTCATTAGAAACACAAATCATAACTGACACTATTACCAAACCCATTTTAGAAAACGATAATCTCAATACTGTGAATAACTATCAGGAAGCATCAGAAGCAGTATATGAAATCACCGAATGTAATGAAAAATCAAAACCATCAATCGAAGAACCACCAGTCTTAGAATTAAAAGAGCTGCCAAAACATCTCGAATATGCCTTTCTGGAAAAAGACTCTCAACTCCCAGTAATTATTTCATCTCACCTTTCGAAGGAAGAGAAAGACGAACTTCTCAAGGTTCTCAAGAACCATAAGAAGGCATATCAAGGGCATCAGTCCCTCCTTTTGTACTAACAAAATTCTCATGGAGGAAGAATACAAACATGAAAGATGTGGTGAAGAAGGAAGTAATCAAACTACTTGATGCCGAATTAATCTACACAATCTCAGATTCACCTTGGGTTAGTCCCGTTCAAGTAGTACCCAAAAAAGGAGGAATGACGGTCGTAATGAACGAGAAGGACGAGCTGATACCAATGAGAACCATCACAGGCTGGCGAGTTTGCAAATTGACTACCGGAAGCTTAATGACGCCACAAGAAAAGATCATTTTCCACTTCCTTTCATCTATCAAATGCTTGAGTGATTATCTGGAAAAATGTTCTACTGTTTTCTTGACGGATTCTCCGGATATTTCCAAATTCCCATTGCTCTTGAAGATCAGGAGAAAACCACATTAACATGTCCATACGGAACCTTCGCCTACCGAAGAATGCCATTTGGATTATGTAATGCTCCAACCACCTTCCAACGTTGCATGGTGGCCATCTTTCATGAAATGATCGAAAACTTTATGGAAGTCTTCATGGACGACTTCTCAGTCTTTGGAGATTCCTTCGATCATTGTTTAAACAACCTCGATAAAATGTTAACCAGATGTGAGGAGGTAAATCTAGTGCTCAACTGGGAAAAATGCCACTTTATGGTCAAGGAAGACATTTTTCTCGGTCACAAAATTTATCAAGACGGACTAGAAATTGATTGAGCCAAAATAGAAACCATATCCAAACTTCCACCACCAAATTCAGTAAAAGCCATTAGAAGTTTTCTAGGTCACGCAGGATTCTACCGATGCTTCATAAAAGACTTCTCCAAAATTGCTAGACCTATGACCAAACTTCTGGATAAAGACGCACCATTCGTCTTCTCTGAAGAATGTGTTGAATCATTCAACATATTAAACGACAAACTTGTCAACGCACCAATCATGACTACACCTGATTGGACCCTTCCATTCGAAATCATGTGCGATGCAAGTGACGTTGTAGTTGGAGCCGTACTCGGACAACGCAAAGAAAAACAATTTCACCCAATTTACTATGCTAGTAAAACTCTTAATGATGCACAAGAAAACTACACCACAACAGAAAAAGAGTTATTAGCAGTAGTTTTCACCTTTGAAAAGTTTAGATCCTACCTAATTATTTCCAAAACCATAGTTTACACCAACCATGCAGCCATACGATACCTCTTCAACAAGCAGGATGCCAAACCAGATTTATCAGATGGATTCTACTACTCCAAGAATTCGACATAGAAGTCAAAGACAAAAAGGGAGTAGAGAATGCAGCCGCATACCATCTTTCGCGCTTAGAATGCCCAACTTCAGAAGAACCTCACAAAGAAATTATCGATGATAATTTTCCACACGAAATTCTCATGCATATCAAAGCAGTTATGCAGGAAAAGGATGAAAGTCCTTGGTTTGCTGACTTCGCAAACTATGTGGCTTGTAAAATCCTAAGAAAAGGGCTAACTCATCAACAACGGAAGAAATTCTTCTCCGACCTTAAGTTCTACTTGTGGGAAGATCCATTCTTGTTTAGGATAGGGGCCGATCAGGTTGTTCATAGGTGTGTAGCGGGAAAGGAGGCCTTAGATATTCTCAAACACTGTCATGAAGGACCTACTGGTGGGCACCACGGTACCGCCACTACGGTCAGAAAAGTGTTTGATGCAGGATTCTTCTGGCCCACCATATATAAAGACACACATATTTTAATCCAAGCATGTGATGCTTGTCAAAGAGCCGGGAACATCTCAGCCAAGAATGAGATGGCTCAAAAAGGCATTCAATTTTGTGAGGTCTTTGATGTATGGGGAATAGATTTCATGGGGCCCTTTTCCTAACTCATCCGGAAATAAATACATCCTAGTAGTAGTCGACTACGTGTCTAAATGGGTAGAAGCTCAAGCTCTTCACACTATTGATGCTCGGGTAGTATTAAGATTTCTGAAAAAGTTATTTTCACGATTCGGTACTCCGAAAGCCCTAATCAGCGACAGATGTACCCACTTCTGTAACCCTCTGATGGACAAAGTCTTAGCACGATATGGGGTTCACCACCGACTGGCAACACCATATCACCCTCAGACTAGTGGGCAAGTAAAGGTCTCGAATCGAGGAATTAAAAGGATTTTAGAAAGAACTATAGGAGTGAATCGCAAAAATTGGGCAGAAAAGTTAGATAACGCTTTGTGGGCCCTCAGGACGGCTTACAAAACCCCATAGGAACAACACCATTCAAACTTGTTTATGGGAAGGCATGTCATCTAACCGTAGAACTAAAACACAAAGCGTATTAGGCTCCGAGAGCAGTGAATTTTGATCTAATGTCCGCCGTTAAAAACCGAGAAGATCAAATTCACGAGCTCGAAGAACTAAGAGCACTGGCATATGAAAATTCCTTCTCTTACAAAGAAAGACTAAATGTTTACACGACGCCCATTTAAAAGGAAACAAGAAATTTCAAGTAGGCGACCGTGTACTGTTATATAACACACGTTTACGTCTTTTCCCAGGATAATTGAAATCTCGTTGGACAGGTCCACACATAGTTGAATCAGTTTTTAACTATGGGGCAGTTGAGATTTCAAATTCTGATGGCCACAAGTTCAAAGATAATGGACATCGATTAAAACCATACATCGATGGTCCATTCGAAGATGTTTCGGAGGTACTAATCCTCCACCAAACCGATGAACATATTGGAAGTAGGGTCTGGCCAAGACCCTGATTAAACTAGGCATTTTAAATAGAAATAAAAATAAAGTTAAATATATAATAATTGTGATTTAGATGTTTGTTGGTTGTTTGCAGTTTAATTACTCAGGTACACTACAGGAAAACGGACGAAAAACAGGGGATGCTCTGTCGAAATTTCATTAGCCCATAGGGAAGTTCCTTTCCACATTACCCACCATATTTTTTATGAATCCTTTTACGAGCCTTTTTATGAAATTTTTTACATTGAGGACAATGTGAGATTCAAGTGTGGGGAGGGGAATTACTTGACCAATTGCTTGCTCAACTAATTATAAGATTCTCTAATAATAAAATTTTTATAGAAAGTAAAGACTATTTTTATAACAAAACCAAAAGAAAATCCAAGAAAAGTTTTTGCAAATAACCAACTACTAATCTATTATAATCAAAGAAAGGTGAAAAAGTAAAAAAGTTTTGTAATACTGAGAAGAAATTTATGCAAAAGATGGCGTTTATACCCAATTCCTCCGTTACTGTGAGATAAACCTCATGCCATATAAATATTTTTTCAGAAGCCTTGAGTGAGTCATATGTTTCTTGTGATTTAGAACTTGTCACAAATATTCATTTCAAGACCGCACGAAGCGTTGTATAAAGAAGAAGGTAACGTGTCACCATTCCCAAAACTACAACACCCAAAACCTTAACCAAAACCTTACTACTTCATGCATCTCACTGGTAAAATACAACACTGGTCTTTTACCGGTAGACCCTAAAGAACTGGAAGTGCATTCTTTCGATTTCAAATTCCTTTGCTGCATACATTTCGCAAAACCTAGGTTACCTCCATAACTTAGGGAGAAAATCTCTCTCTCTAGCAATGAGGAGATGAAAAAGTGGCGCCAAGATGAACAAGGCCACCATTTTGTGGAGATTACAAAAGCGCAATGAAAAGAAGAGCAAAAATATATTTACGATGCTTAGGATACGGAAACTGATCCCACGAAGAAAGATGTAGAAAAACTCAAACTCAGTCTCACATGAATATACCGAACTAATGAGGGTGGGGGCTATTTGGCTCAAAGCCGAATGATCCATTAGAGTTGGGAGTTATGTTCAGAGCAGGATTGAGGAAGAACTGATCCACATCCTCGACAAAACTGGTCTTGACGATCTGACCTTAAAAGAGTCACTAGTTAAAAAAAATAAAAAAAATTTAGCAATCAGGAGAAAGGAGCTAACCGTTGAAGACATCTTAAGACTCCCGACAATCAACATAATCTGTATTTACCATCCTCATTAACCTAAACTCTTGAGCCACCACAAAATACCAAATCCCTACTCACACAAAACCAACCCATATTACCTTCTAATCTGTGAAACCCTTCACAAAGGTGGAGATTTGAAATTGCTACAAGCTTATTTTTCACAGGTTGCATCTTGGCTAAGAGTGTTCACATACATACATCACAGGTATGATCAGATATAAAACCGAGAGTGAGTGAACATTGTGAGATGATGACCGTCGTTTGAGTCAATCAAAAACCTAATTATTCTAAATATTTAGAGCAAGTAGGGTATCGTATCACAAGGAGTATGTGGTCAAGGTATTCGTGTAACAGATTTCTAATTATGAAGTGACTGGTTTTTAGTGCTGATCACACAAGAAATTAAAGTGAGTTTAGAGAACTAAGCAACAAACAAGTAAACAAGTTGTAAGCAGTTAACAAAGCAAATCACACCCGGGAATTCAAGTAAGCAACCAACAATTATCTCATGCAACCTAACAGATTAATTATTAACAATTAACTGAAAACTGATCAATCAGACAAAACCTTAGATATCAACAATTACTTTACACACGGCACTGGTTATCAAACAGTCCTTGCCAGTGTGACTCAGTTAAGGGCAATTGTATATTTTATCGTATTCAATCTAACCAAACAGTTATATGACTAATTATCTAGCAACTGGTAACAGCTCGTTCAGAACAATATAAACCTAAACCGACCGAACACACAGAAATACCAAACATCAATAATTATATATCAATCATAAATAATAATACACAAATGTTCTTAATCACATGAGAAAAACTGTAAAGGTTACAAACTATACATCCCGGGTGCGATTCTACGAGATTAGCCGAGCCTTGACATCATTGGGTCTTCAATACGGATGATATGAATCATATGTAGGGTCTTGGCACGAGCTATGGTGGTGGAAATCGCCTCTTGGAGCTGCTAGAAATCGCCTTCAGCCGCCAAGAATGAGATGGAATGAAAGATAGGTCAAAATGCAGCCAAAAACCCTTTTAAATATGCTGTTACGAACTCCGGACCGTGGCCCACAGTCTACATGTGGGTCACGGTGGTTGCCGGGCCATACTGGACCATGGCCCGCGCTCCAACCGTGGGTCACGGTGTATTCACCGTGGGTTAGAGGCCACGGTACGGTGGCTTCTGTCCCATTTTGGGCTGGGTTGACCGTGGGCCACGGTGGGACACTTTCCCAAAATCTTGTTTTCTTCATATCTTTCTCGTTTCAACTCCGTTTTATTCGCCGTTTTCGCTCATGTTCTCGTAATTTCGTACTCTATCTCATCATGCTCTGGGAGATTACTTTCAACCAACTTGTATAGTGGCTCCGATCTTCCCGAGATATCATTCCATGCTCGTACAAGTCTCCAATTTAGCATCTTTAACGATTAATGACCTGAAATACGAAAACACGTATGAAGTACCGAAAGTTCTAGAATAAACGATAAAACTAAATTATAAACAAACTAAAACATATATAAATGAACCAACCATCACATCCCTACACTTATATTTTGTTTGCCCTCAAGCAAACTCTAAAGTAAACATTAACCTCTATCATAGGTATGTAAATTATCGCCATTAATACTCGTAAGGTTTAAGGTCATAACCAGTTTCCCAGACTGACACTTTTTATAGATGGACATCCCACAAATAAGGTTAACTGCTATAATAAAAACGATAGAGCCGCCCAAACAAGTGTACTTTGTTTCCGGTTATGGCACACATGCTCATACCCCTCGTAATATAAAATCTCTCCTCTCGGTTTAATATATGGACTAGCAAAAGATGTGCCAGTATCATTCTGCTCTCAGTATCACTTATAAGTACATATTCATCCATCAAGTTGTTTTGACACAAATGCAAATCAAGAGGTCTTAAAAGGGTTGTAACAGGGCCAGGTGTAAGGGTATGGAAGGGAAATATTTAAGTAGCTCAAACGATCCGACCCGGCTTATTACAAAACATCTAAATAAACGAAACTTCTATACAAATTGACTGACTTATTATAAAACCTCTAAATAAGCAAGCTAACATACATACTAATTTCATATATTTTTTTTCTTTCTTTTTTTTTTTAAATAAACGAACTACTGAATACATAACTGAATATAAACAGACATCTTTTTGGCTTTTTCCTCAAGGTTTTTTTTTATATATAAGCATAATAACGTGATGCTTAAAAATGGAACAAATACAATAACAAAAACAAATACAATTACAAATAAACCTAGTAAGTCGGATCGTCTCGTAACATAATGTCGGGGTTAAACAAATGAAAAATAAGTCCAAGAAAGGTTTTCTAAGGGACCCAACCCCCCGCCCCTCACATAAACCATCCTCATATGTATAATGTATGAGGCCCCAACCCCCAAGAACCCACACTCACGCTCATCCAGACAAGGCTTAACCTAGTTGCCTCTATCACTTTTGCATTTTGCCAACTACGATCCCGCAATCCATGAACATCTGTGAAAGCACTCAAATGACATGTGTGTACTATATATTATATGTGTATTATATATATATATATTTGGTCAACTCACACACATACCGGAGGAATAGGGTTGACGATATAAACATGTGTACCTGTCCCCATGACTCGTTATCCCCGCCTAAACGACCCCATTTTCAACTTCTCGTTATAAAAACATTTGTGAGTAAGACTAGTGAGAAGCTGACAAACCAACCATGACCAGAAACCTATGACTTGGCATTTGTCACACCCCAACCTACTGCGGGAATGCCGGGGCGCGAAGTGGTTGTCACAGCTCTCAAGGTTACTATCATGCACAATATAAGTTTCAACATCTATTTAATAATTTCAAAAAAAAATTCAAGTACAAAATACAACTTATTAAACAAACAACAATTACAAATTAAATTCTTGATTAAAATATTCTTCTAACTAAAGTCTTCACTAATTCTTCACCAACCTGCATATGCGTATAAAATAGAATTTTGTCAACAACACATGTTGAGTGAGCAACACACCAGTTTAAGTGTACATATAGTATAGTATAAAAATAAGTATTTGCAACAAGTCATATGAGAATAACAAATTAACCAAATGAGCAAGTATAACTGAGATGTCGAGAAGCACAAAGGCTAACGACTGGCGTATGATCATACTAGACTGAGATTATGTTGGACCTCTCCGAATGCGAAAGCATACAAAGCAAATAAGCACATAAACAAGTAAGGTATAAGTTGTTAACACATAAGACAAAGTTGCAGTTTTGTGTATTAGTATATATGAGAAAGTATATTTACGCATATGTCCCCAAAACGTGAAAAAACAAGTAAAATGGGGGAATGTGGTACTCACCTCGATAGACGAACAAAAGATGATTAGAATAGCGAGAAGACGGGAAAAGTCACACGCGAACGTTAAAGCCTAAAAGAACGAGAGTAACGAATATGCTTAAGTAAAATATGATATTTATTACAACTAGTTAAATGATATAATAAGATTTTATTTTATAAAATAATTATTTTGATTTTTAAGAAAACATAACTTAATAATTATTATTTGTAATTTTATAAATATATATAAAATTAGTTTACTTGATTTATATATTCATTAAACAATTAGTTTTTAAGTTATAATATTCTTCGTATATATATATGTATATATATATATATATGTATACAAGTGAACGAAAACGTGAATTAACGAGTATTATAAAGTCGGTTTTCATTAAAATTGGTTTTTAATTAGTTATTACTATTAATATTATAGTTATTAAATAAGAAAATAACATAAATACACTAAAAAATCGGGGTGCAGAGGGTCGAACCCGCGACCTCTGCGCCCATAGTCCAGTGTGTTAACCAGCTGACCCAAGGGCGACTTGCGTTTAAGAAACAGTTTCTAAAACTTAAATACACAGACAGTTCATATCAGATTTCATAACCAAACCCTAACAACTCAAATTTGATAATCGGTTAAATGTTTGTTTGAATATTGATAGGGCTAATGATCTAGACTCAAAAACGATTTAAATAGTATGATTAATTACCTGTAACGATGATTATAGGAGGGTTAATCGGGCATGAACATGGCCGGCGATGGAGGACGATGAACAACCAGTCAAACAGTTCATAAAACTCAATTAAATAGAGGGGTTATGTCGGTTAGGGTTTGAGGATTGTGACTTCTAAATTAATTGAATTATTATGATCTATAACGTGTTCTACAAGATCAAACGAGTGTCGGTTGGGTTAAATAGGAAAATCGGATCAGATGTGATATAGGTAACATAATAAACTCGTTTATTAGGCCGATTATAATATAAACAGGATATTAGATGATTGAATTACCATGTTGGTTACGTAAATTGTGGTGCAAGGCTTACAAATTTTGGTAATCGGGTATAAAGACGAATATGGATTCGGTTTTGGGTTAAATGGTTGGATCCTGGGTAACTGGATTGGTGGATTATAGTTTATAAAATTACAGTCTAGTCCCTATGATTTGAGTGTGGAAACATAAAGGGATAAAAGTAGGGCTTAGGGTAAAATTGAATATAATCAAAAGTTATTTAATATATATTAATTAAATATAATAAAAAAATATCAATACAATAACATTACTTGAATAACGCGATATTTCTTGGTAATATTTCCCGAATTTCGAAATGGGTCGGGTTTTAATAAAGATATAGTTTCCGAAAGATCTGAGTTGTTACAGTGTCACACCCCGGTCGTAATGGCGGAAAACCGAGGCGTGGCGACTAGGTCGTGATTGATTGAGCACAATAGTATAAAAGTCTAAATGCATAAACATAACCAAACTGTCAAATATTACATCATCCAGGTAACATGAAACAAATTGTTCTAATACAAAATAACAAGTCTCCAAACAACTCCTAGCCTAGCCTTCATCTCTCTAAGGCCTCTATCAGCTATTAGCTACTTCCTGCTTCATTTCCTGAAAACATGTAATAAAACGTCAACTACAAAAAGTAGATGAGTGAATTCATAGGTTAACTAATACTGTAGTGATAAGCCCTACACAAGCATACTAGGCTAAGTTGTAGGGGTTTATATATAGGGTGTACCATCGGCTAACCCACCACTCCTACAACTTATCCTACTATGCTTGGTATGCTTATCATCTCAACTGAATCTGCAAGAGTTTCGTATAAAGATTCCAATTATTGTTTCCATGCATGCAGGAGGAACGGTATCAAGGATATATGTACAAGATACCCAAGAATCATATGTAACCATGCCATGATGAAAAATGATAATGATGCATAATGATCACACAAGACCTGACATCGACCCCACACAAGACCACACTATGCTACTTGATTTCCTTGATGGTAACCCAAATCGATCACTTTGGGTACCATGAGAGAATTCTAAAGCGTACTTTAGTATCTCTTGGATTCCTAATCGATCACTTAGGAGATCCTTCGGATCCTTAATCGAACACTTAAGAGATCCTTCGGATTCTTAATCGAACACTTAAGAACCCCATAGGTCACGTGTATTCTAAATCGATCACTTTAGAATCCCACATCTAGTGACGGCCTGTCTACCAATCGACCACTTGGAGATCAAACCTATGCACTATTGTGACCTATATTGCCACTGTTCACACGATCACAAGACTGACCAATGAATAATGTGTTTTCATGATAAAGTATAACGGGTACATGACTTTGATTTCCAAACGTCCAATGTTCCTTAAACGCTGAGTGATTCCCATATTTACTCCTGAATATTTGATTATGCATACACAACTTCCGAGAAAGTTAAGGTACGCGTAACCTGCCATGATTACTTGTTTTCCCAATGTTCATTGTTTGCAAAAGATTTGTCAAGTGTTTATGATAAGTAATGTTTGAATAAATGTGTTTTGTCAAAACGTGTACATTTACCATGTTTTCACCCCCAATGATTTGAAAGGCTTTAAAAGAAAAATGGGGGCTATGAACTCACCTTGTTGACTAGGTGTGGTTGCTAGGGCGGTCGGGTGCTGTCAAACGTCGATCCTCTAAGTCTAGACAAGGACATAATAAGTTAACAACACAGTTTAAGTCTAAGAGTGTAAGCCTTACACGATCTCGAGCAAAAACTAGGTTTTAAAGACGAAACAGCTTGGTTCTGACCTGATTCGATCGAATAGGAACACATTCGATCGAATAGACACACATTCGATCGAATAGACACACATTCGATCGAATAGACACACATTCGATCGAATAGAAACACATTCGATCGAATAGACAGACGTTCGATCGAATACGAAGCTCATTCGGTCGAATGAGTTGGAGACCATTCGGTTGCTTTCCTATTCGGTCGACTGGACTGGTTCGATCGACACATTCGATCGAATGAACTGATTCGATCGACTGGTTCGATCGAATGAACTGATTCGATCGACTGAAAGCTGGGCGACGGAGATACCCACGGGTTTTCCAGATTTTCCAGATTTTTGACCCAAAATCGAAGTTTTTGACATGGAAATGCTCGGGATTGAAAGGGGTATCGATTCCTAGTACTTTTAAACACAAAAGCTTGCATTTTGACACCAAAAATGACGGTTTTTGACCAAGAACACACTTGACACAAAAGTCGGAGTTTTTGCTCGATTCGGGGCGGGTTTTGGTTGTAAAAACGTATGATTTTCAAGAAGATCTTACCGACAACAACGATAAACAGATTGGTGGACTCGAATCTTAGATTGGATGACTTTCTCTCACTACTCTCTCTCTAGAAGTGGGAGTGTTTGGGTGGGAAGTGTTGGTGGAAATGAAAGAGATGGTGTAAGAATACTTGATTTTCCGCTTAAATACTCGGGTGACTCGGGTTCGGGTTTAGGCTACCGACGGGTCAAGACTAGTCGAGTTCATAAGTTTTTAAACAAACTAAAACTTTTTCAGCAAAACTTTTATAAACCATTTTCCGAATAATTATTTAAAATTTTTTTTTTTTTTTTTTTTTTTAAATAAGAACATTTTATTTTTCAAAAGCATAAAAATTAATATTTTCCAGGCGTAAATGTCGTTTTATAAAATAAACATTTCAAATGATAAAAGCAGATTTCTCCAATGATATGGGTTCCGAACTTATCGTCCAGAACCCCAAAGTGTATAGTTTCCGATGATTCCCTGATTTTTGTCTACCAGTCAAATTCCAGGGCGTTACATCCTCCCCAACTTAGGGGAATTTCGTCCCGAAATTTAGCTTTTTAGTATACTTGATGCATCGATGATTAAGATTACATGATCCCATGATGACCACTATGCGCCACCACTTCTAATATTCGTCTCAGGCACCACCCAATTCAAGCCGAAGGGGCTTATATATAGGGTGTACCAGCGGCTAACCCACCACTCCTTCAACCTTACTTGGGTGTTTCCTTCGACTCCTATTAGATCAATGACACACAGGACGACACACTATTTTCCACTACGAGGCATCATCCTCAAGCTTTACATCAGACATATTCATTTCGGATTGAAGGGGTTTATATATAGGGTGTACCAGCGGCTAACCCACCACTCCTTCAATCTTCCGCGAATATTACCCTCGGTAATTCTTGAATTCAATGTCTCACAGCTGCCACGCTAACTATAAGTCCCTAATTCCAGGTTTCGCTTCAGACATATTCAACTCGTGCCGAAGAGGTTTATATATAGGGTGTACCAGCGGCTAACCCACCACTTCTTCAACCTTTGTCGAATATTTCTCTACACGAACCTTGAGTTCACGACTTCTAGTTACACAATAGCATATTGCTTATACACGTATACACCTGTGACCTTGATGTAATTATATTCCGGACTATAATTACGAGCTCACCTTGTATCAATGTATAAGCTCTATTGTGTGCGGCTAGAAAATTTGACACGACACCACACACATACACACAACCATGCTCCATGAATGCAAGAATGAATGACAAATTTTTGGCTTAAATAATGTATAAATTTCCCCAAAATTCATATGATTGAGTAGATATGACTTGTGCTCCCAGCATGAGCCCTGAGTAGCCAAATTTGTGGATGCAAATAAAAGAATACTTATAAGCATAATAAGGCAACACGATATTCATTGAATAACACAATTATGTGATACATGCTGCAAATGTTATATTGACTTCTAGACAATAGATTACAAGAATAGAGACTAAGAGAACAGATGAGGGTATTTCTCCTTCATTTGATCTTCGCGTTCCCATGTAAACTCGGGTCCGCGTTTGTTATTCCATCGAACATTCACAAGCGGTATGCGGCTACGCTTGGTCTTCTTGACCTCGCGATCCAAGATTTCGACGGGTTCTTCAACAAAAAGCAGATTGTCGTTAATTCGAACCTCGTCGACGGGAATGAGAAGGGCCTCGTCAACAAGACACTTCTTTAACTGCGAAACATGAAAAACATTGTGAACTCTACCGAGTTCCGGCGGCAGCTCAAGACGATAGGCAACTGGTCCGATCCTTTCAAGGATTTTGAATGGTCCAACATACCTAGGAGCGAACTTTCCCTTCTTCCCGAAACGGACTACGCCCTTCCAGGGGGAAACTTTCAACAGAACACGGTCACCAACTTGAAACTCGAGTGGCTTGCGTCGTTTGTCTGCGTAGTACTTATGCCGACAACGGGCGTCTTTGAGTCGCTGTTGAATGATAGCGATTTGATCGGTTGTTTCCTGTATTAGTTCCGGGCCGATGATCTGTGAATCCCCGGTCTCGGACCAACACAAGGGTGAGCGACACTTGCGACCGTAAAGAGCTTCAAACGGCGCGCATTTAATAGAAGAGTGGTAACTATTGTTGTAAGAAAATTCTGCCAGCGGCAGATGAGCTTCCCAACTATTACCGAATTCAAGGATACAAGCTCTCAACATGTCCTCTAGGGTTTGTATGGTCCTCTCGCTCTGCCCATCAGTTTCTGGATGATAGGAAGAGCTAAGCTTCACACTTGTCCCAAAGGCCTTTTGCAAAGATTTCCAGAACCTGGAAGAAAAACTGCTGTCGCGATCAGACGTAATGCCCTTAGGCACACCATGACGGGAAACGATCTCACGAATGTATATCCGCGCCAACTTTTCCGTAGTGTAGTCCTCACGAACCGGGATAAAGTGAGCGGATTTAGTTAGAATGTCCACAATAACCCAAATTGAGTCATGACCGCTAGGCGTCCGCGGTAGCTTGGTGATGAAATCCATAGCTAACTCTTCCCACTTCCACTGAGGAATAATAGGTTGCTGAAGCAGCCCAGACGGCCTTCGATGCTCTGTCTTGACTCGCGAACAAGTCAAACATCTCATCACGTATAAAGCGATGTCTTTCTTCATCCCGGGCCACCAATAATGAGGTTTAAGATCTTGATACATTTTGCTGCTGCCGGGATGAATCGAGTATCTGGACTTGTGGGCTTCACTTAGAATAAGCGTTCGAAGAGGCTCAGAGTTTGGGATCCATGCTCGGTCAAGAAAATAGAGGATGCCGTCCAACTTGGTTTCGAATTTCTGTTCGGCTCCACACGACAAAACGCCCTTGAGATCTCCATTCACAAGCGCCTGATTCTGAGCTTCGCGAATTAAGGAGGGAAGATTGGATTGAATTCGAATAGAGTGCAGCTGGGTCCTTTCTTTACGACTCAATGCGTCAGCCACCACATTAGCCTTTCCCGGGTGGTAGCGGATTTCACAATCGTAATCGCTGAGAAGTTCGACCCAGCGTCGCTGCCTCATGTTCAACTCTTTCTGATGGAGGATGTGCTGTAAGCTCTTGTGGTCGGTATAGATGACACACTTCGTGCCGTACAGGTAGTGTCTCCAGATTTTTAGGGCAAACACCACAGCACCCAACTCGAGGTCATGCGTGGCGTAGTTCTTTTCGTGCACCTTGAGTTGTCGAGAAGCGTAAGCGATGACCTTCCCTCGTTGCATTAAAACGCAACCGAGGCCTTGATTTGAAGCATCGCAATAAACGGTAAAGTCATCGTCACCTTCCGGAAGCGATAGAATCGGTGCACGGCAAAGTTTATTCTTCAGAGTTTGGAAGGCTTCCTCTTGATCTCGTCCCCACACGAAGGGTTCTCCCTTCTGAGTCAGAGTGGTCAAAGGCAAGGCAATCCTGGAGAAGTTTGAGATAAATCGGCGGTAGTAACCAGCCAATCCAAGAAATGAACGGATTTCGGTAGGTGTTTTAGGCGCTACCCAATTTCTGATGGCTTCTACCTTGGCAGGGTCGACGTGTATGCCGTCGACATTGATAACATGTCCCAAGAATTGAACTTCCTTTAGCCAAAATTCGCACTTGGAGAACTTGGCATATAGTTGTTCCTTCCTGAGAAGCCCCAAAATAAGCCTGAGATGAAGCTCATGATCGGTCCTCGAACGAGAATAAATGAGAATATCGTCTATGAAAACAATGACAAACTGGTCGAGATATGGACGGCAAACGCGATTCATCAGATCCATGAAAATGGCGGGGGCATTGGTCATTCCAAAAGGCATAACCATGAACTCGTAATGACCGTAACGAGTTCGGAACGCAGTTTTCGGGATATCCTCTTCCAGAACACGCAATTGATGGTAACCAGAACGCAGATCGATCTTAGAGAAAAACGTAGCACCCTGAAGCTGATCAAAGAGATCATCAATTCTCGGTATCGGGTACCGGTTTTTGATGGTCAGTTTATTAAGCTCCCGATAGTCAATGCACATACGGAAAGTCCCATCCTTCTTTTTGACGAAGAGTACTGGGGCTCCCCATGGAGACGAGCTAGGGCGAATGAATCCCTTGCCAAGAAGTTCTTGAAGCTGATTCGATAATTCTTGAAGTTCCAGCGGAGCTAGACGATAAGGAGACTTAGCAACAGGGAGAGCACCAGGAATAAGATCGATACGAAATTCCACCTGCCTGCTAGGAGGAAGTCCAGGCAGCTCATCGGGAAAAACATCAGAAAATTCACGCACGACAGGGAAGTCCTGCAGTCTCTTGACTTTGGATTCCTTGAGAGTAACACGGGCTAGAAATGCGGGATACTTCTTTTGAAGGTACCGACTGGCTTTTAAGCAAGAAACGATTCTTAGGCATCCACCCGACCTATCCCCTTGAATGGTTAGAATTTCACCAGAGGGCAGAGGGATACGAATAAGTTTCTCGGCGCAGATTACTTCCGCGCGATTGCTAGACAGCCAGTCCATTCCCACAACTAGATCGAAGCTTCCAAGACGAAAAGGTATAAGGTCAATACTGAACGATGTGGTGACAAGAGTAAGGGTGCAATATCGAATGACAGACCTCACTTGTGTGGACTCTCCACTAGCAAGTTCAACAACCAAGGCAGGTTCCAACTCGGAAATTTTTAATTTCAGCAAAGGAACCAATTCGCAAGAGACAAAACTCCTATCAGCTCCTGTATCAAATAGGACAGACACCCAATTGTTGTTAAGAGTAAACGTACCAGTAATAACATCGGGGTTTTGGCGTGCTTCGGCAGCTCCAATGGTGAAGGCCCTCCCGCGAGCCGGAGGAACGTTGGTGACGCGAGGGCATCGATTTCTGTAATGGTCCATCGCGCCACACTCGAAGCAGCCTCGAGCAGGGTTAGGCTGAGGGTTAGCATTCCCCACAGCCAATTGGTTGCCAGGACTCCTGCAGCGCTCCACCAGGTGTCCGAATCGTCCACAATTTGTGCACTTGCGGCACAACTCACTTGTTGGGTGATGATAAGAACATAAGTTGCACTTGGGATGCGGCCCAGTATATTCCTTTCTCGGTCTTCCCTGAACTGTTGCGGCTGAAACGGGGGCCATGGAGTTGATAGGCGTAGCACCAGTGATCGCAGTTAAGTAGGTCGCTTTCCGCTTCCTATTGTTCCCCTTTTTCGCTTTCCCATCGGAAGATTTGCCCTTATCCTGATGCAAAACACCGGACCTGAGCTGTTCCCTGGTCAAACGGGCAGTGAGATCGATCACGGCCTTAAGTGTAGTGGGGTCAACTGCAACCGCAATGCCCCTCATAGAGTCCGGAAGACCGCTGATGTATTGCTCGACAGCGCGTGAAGCTGGGGTAACCATGTGGGGCACCAATAGGGAGAGTTCATGAAATCTCTCCGTGTACTTCATGTGATCGGCGCCCTTCATCGTGTGCGCCCTAAACTCAGCCTCCAATTTCTGGAGTTCGGTTCTCGGAACGAACTCCTGCGTGACTAGCTCAACAAACTCGGCCCAGGGCAAGGCTAAGACCGCGTCTCGCCCCCTGGTTCTAATCTCGATATTCCACCACGTGAGAGCCCGTTTGTGGAACATACTCGCCGCGAATTTGACCCTGAGTTCATCCGGGCAAGAGCACATGTTGAATGAAGCTTCGACTTTCTCGAACCACTGGAGAAGACCAGCAGCTCCCTCGGATCCATTAAAGCTCGTAGGCCCAGTGTTAGTAAAAGCCTTATAGAGCCTGTCGGCCTGAAGAGTAGGATTCGGTTCTGGGGCTTGTGGCGCACCCGAGGTTCCTTCTTGCCTTAGGTTGTTAACCAGACCCGGAAGAACTGCTGCAATTTGCTGCGCTATGATGGCAGCGAGGTCAGCAGGGTCAGCATTGACGGACGAGCGACGAGGAGGCATTCAGAAAAAGAAAAAGAACGCGCAAGAATGATACCGGGAATAAGAATAACAGGATAAGGAATAGCCAAAGAATACATCGCTACGATAGACACAATTAAAGATGCAGCACATAAGCACATAGCAAGCACATAAGTGTGGGCGTGTGATAGTGATGCATGAATTATCTAGAGTTAAGGGTCCTAGGTTATAGTCTAGGTCGGTTTCCTAATTCCCTATAACCATTGGCTCTGATACCAATCTGTCACACCCCGGTCGTAATGGCGGAAAACCGAGGCGTGGCGACTAGGTCGTGATTGATTGAGCACAATAGTATAAAAGTCTAAATGCATAAACATAACCAAACTGTCAAATATTACATCATCCAGGTAACATGAAACAAATTGTTCTAATACAAAATAACAAGTCTCCAAACAACTCCTAGCCTAGCCTTCATCTCTCTAAGGCCTCTATCAGCTATTAGCTACTTCCTGCTTCATTTCCTGAAAACATGTAATAAAACGTCAACTACAAAAAGTAGATGAGTGAATTCATAGGTTAACTAATACTGTAGTGATAAGCCCTACACAAGCATACTAGGCTAAGTTGTAGGGGTTTATATATAGGGTGTACCATCGGCTAACCCACCACTCCTACAACTTATCCTACTATGCTTGGTATGCTTATCATCTCAACTGAATCTGCAAGAGTTTCGTATAAAGATTCCAATTATTGTTTCCATGCATGCAGGAGGAACGGTATCAAGGATATATGTACAAGATACCCAAGAATCATATGTAACCATGCCATGATGAAAAATGATAATGATGCATAATGATCACACAAGACCTGACATCGACCCCACACAAGACCACACTATGCTACTTGATTTCCTTGATGGTAACCCAAATCGATCACTTTGGGTACCATGAGAGAATTCTAAAGCGTACTTTAGTATCTCTTGGATTCCTAATCGATCACTTAGGAGATCCTTCGGATCCTTAATCGAACACTTAAGAGATCCTTCGGATTCTTAATCGAACACTTAAGAACCCCATAGGTCACGTGTATTCTAAATCGATCACTTTAGAATCCCACATCTAGTGACGGCCTGTCTACCAATCGACCACTTGGAGATCAAACCTATGCACTATTGTGACCTATATTGCCACTGTTCACACGATCACAAGACTGACCAATGAATAATGTGTTTTCATGATAAAGTATAACGGGTACATGACTTTGATTTCCAAACGTCCAATGTTCCTTAAACGCTGAGTGATTCCCATATTTACTCCTGAATATTTGATTATGCATACACAACTTCCGAGAAAGTTAAGGTACGCGTAACCTGCCATGATTACTTGTTTTCCCAATGTTCATTGTTTGCAAAAGATTTGTCAAGTGTTTATGATAAGTAATGTTTGAATAAATGTGTTTTGTCAAAACGTGTACATTTACCATGTTTTCACCCCCAATGATTTGAAAGGCTTTAAAAGAAAAATGGGGGCTATGAACTCACCTTGTTGACTAGGTGTGGTTGCTAGGGCGGTCGGGTGCTGTCAAACGTCGATCCTCTAAGTCTAGACAAGGACATAATAAGTTAACAACACAGTTTAAGTCTAAGAGTGTAAGCCTTACACGATCTCGAGCAAAAACTAGGTTTTAAAGACGAAACAGCTTGGTTCTGACCTGATTCGATCGAATAGGAACACATTCGATCGAATAGACACACATTCGATCGAATAGACACACATTCGATCGAATAGACACACATTCGATCGAATAGACACACATTCGATCGAATAGAAACACATTCGATCGAATAGACAGACGTTCGATCGAATACGAAGCTCATTCGGTCGAATGAGTTGGAGACCATTCGGTTGCTTTCCTATTCGGTCGACTGGACTGGTTCGATCGACACATTCGATCGAATGAACTGATTCGATCGACTGGTTCGATCGAATGAACTGATTCGATCGACTGAAAGCTGGGCGACGGAGATACCCACGGGTTTTCCAGATTTTCCAGATTTTTGACCCAAAATCGAAGTTTTTGACATGGAAATGCTCGGGATTGAAAGGGGTATCGATTCCTAGTACTTTTAAACACAAAAGCTTGCATTTTGACACCAAAAATGACGGTTTTTGACCAAGAACACACTTGACACAAAAGTCGGAGTTTTTGCTCGATTCGGGGCGGGTTTTGGTTGTAAAAACGTATGATTTTCAAGAAGATCTTACCGACAACAACGATAAACAGATTGGTGGACTCGAATCTTAGATTGGATGACTTTCTCTCACTACTCTCTCTCTAGAAGTGGGAGTGTTTGGGTGGGAAGTGTTGGTGGAAATGAAAGAGATGGTGTAAGAATACTTGATTTTCCGCTTAAATACTCGGGTGACTCGGGTTCGGGTTTAGGCTACCGACGGGTCAAGACTAGTCGAGTTCATAAGTTTTTAAACAAACTAAAACTTTTTCAGCAAAACTTTTATAAACCATTTTCCGAATAATTATTTAAAATTTTTTTTTTTTTTTTTTTTTTAAATAAGAACATTTTATTTTTCAAAAGCATAAAAATTAATATTTTCCAGGCGTAAATGTCGTTTTATAAAATAAACATTTCAAATGATAAAAGCAGATTTCTCCAATGATATGGGTTCCGAACTTATCGTCCAGAACCCCAAAGTGTATAGTTTCCGATGATTCCCTGATTTTTGTCTACCAGTCAAATTCCAGGGCGTTACATACAGTCTCCCCTACTTTAGGGAATTTCGTCCCGAAATTAAAGAATAATATAACAACACCATTAAAGTTTAAGGGAAAGAAAATTTTAAAATAAAATCTAAAAATTTATCACAACACTGAATTTTGAATAGTTAAAATAACGCTCCAAATGCAAATCCGATAAGGGTACTTATATATAGGATGTACCTGCGGCGTATCCACCATGCCTTTATCATCTTTACATTTGTACCGTTACCCAACTACTTTCGATTCTATATTATGACACACAACTTTACGTTTCATGATTTCCATGCGAGAACTTCGATAATTATGTTCCGGACCATAATTATTGTTATCGTCGGATGGTCCACATGATTCGTCCCATCGTGTGGAATTACAAAATGTTTGATTACAAACATGACTTTGAGGAAACAAAAGTTTTAAGGAGTTTTAATTTAGAACACTAGAAAGTCACCAATGTATAAAATTATTTCAAAAGTTGTGGTGGATTTTAATAAAGCAAAGAAATTTTAAGACTTTTGAACGTAAAGATATAAGTATTTGAAGTTTAAGAAGGGGTAGCTTATATATGGTTAAAGTTAACGAAGGTAAAGAGATACGATAGAAGTAGGCTTTAGTAAACAACAATATGGACTTTAGTCAAGGGATTGAAGATAAATAGTTCAAATGGAGAAATAATTCAAAGCCATAAAGAGGCGTTATAATACGTAATTAAGCAGAGACAAAATAAATTAAGATAGATAAAGGGAACGTCAAAGGGCTTCACCATCGTTCAGTAGCTTAATTGGTATGACTTGAGGCATCATGAGGAATTGTAGGAGTAGGAGCAGTCGAGGTAGGTTGCTTCGGCATTGCTTGAAAATCTGGAGCTTGAACGGTTTGCAAGAAAGTTGTTTGGTGGAAATATGTCTGGGAAACTTGAGCTTGTGGTTGCGAGGTTTGGTAGTGTTGGGTTAAGTAAGGTTGACCTTGAATATGGGAGGAGCTTTAGGGACATGAGGTTGATGGGTTTGAGTCTGGTAAGCATGGGTCAAGTAGTATGTTGTAGTCGTAGATTTGGCTTGATGAGCTTGGGTAAGTTGAGGGCATGCATTACGAAGGTGATTTGGGTTTCCACAATGGTAGCAAGCACGAGTATTAGGAACACTAAGTTGAGCAAGAGGGGTAGGTTGTTGCGGGACAACTTGTGCAGTAGGCGGGACACGGCAGGTGTTAGCAAGATGGCCATAACGGTTGCATTGGGTGCAACGACGGCATAGTGATTTAACTAGGTGATGATGGTTACAAATGGAGCATAACGAGTAAGAACCAAGGTAAGGTTTCTTGTATGAGGATGAGTGGAGGTAGATGGTTTGTAGTCACCAGCAGAAGAATTAGTGAGAAAAGTTGGACGGTTGCATGGAGGTTCCGAATTTGGGTTACTATTCTGGGGATCGCAGCAGTTAACTCTTTGGCGATACAGGCAGCCATACGGTGGCCATGAGAATCAGATGATTGATGTCGAGGATAACGTTAGTATCTTGAATGAGTCATTCTATAGGGACCAAAAATAAGGATTTATAAGATGAAGGATTAATTGAGGAAATCATATGAATAGTAAAATGTTAAAGTATGTAGGTAACTTATAATAACATTGCCTTGAGAAGTAAAGGGAATTGCGTCATTATGATCAAAATTAATAGTTTATAATAAGAGGGGGGGGGGGATACATAGCGTAAATAGTTGTTAAGTGATGTAGTCAATAAGATTTATGTGTGATGACTACATGAGAAGTTAAGTCAGTTTAAAATTTAGATTATTAAGTTTACAATAAATTAACGAAATATAAATTATGGATGTTGGCCTCCAATGAGCTTTCCATGGCAATTTGAATGGCCCAACGAACTAACGAAAAACAACTGAGTTGGACAGCCCGTGAGCGTTACATGGCAATTTGATTGTCCCAACTAATTAACGAATTAACAATGCAATGAAGTTTGTCGGCCCAATGAGCGTTACACGGCGTTTTATCCGACCAAACTAATAACGAACTATCGAAATAAATACGGATAGTCGTAGTATCTTGTGAACCACCACGTTTGATTACTCCAACAATAACGCGAAAACAAGTTGAGAAATGGATAGTAGGAGTGCCCATGGGTTCCATGGATTTTTCACCCAACTAACCACTTAAATAACGGAACACAATAATCAGGAAAACCGAGTTTAACCACGAACCACCGTGAATTCGGTTTAAGTTAACCTAACGTGTCGGTCATATGGAATTTTTGGGTCTCGCTCGAGTCCATAGGGTTGAGTAATGTGGTCATGTTATCACCCATGTAAGGAATAGCTTCTTACCTTTGGTTCTTGGAACCGTTTTGCCAGTGCCCAACTCACAGTTTCTCTTCCCTTTTCATTTATCACAGGGACATGCCACATAACCTAGCCTTAAGGTTTACGAGTGAAAACAACATGTGGGAATTCTTAAGGAATTTCCCGAAAATAAAAGTAATCTAATTTTTTTTTAAAGTTTTCTTTGAATGTTGAGGCATAGCCTCGGAGTTTGTGTATGTGTGCATAACAATAAATAATAGGTAATTATCTAAGAAAGTTGTAAACAATTTAAAATTTAACACATAAAGGTAAACAGATAGGCACGAATAGGGTTCCTAAACATGTGTCTAGGGCAATTTCTAACGACCTATCTTAAACCTGTCTCTGATACCAATCTATCACACCCCAACCTACGGCGGAAATGCCGGGGTGCGAACTAATTGTCACAGCTCTCAAGGTTACTATCATGCACAATATAAGTTTCAACATCTATTTAATAATTTCAAAAAAAATCAAGTACAAAATACAACTTATTAAACAAACAACAATTACAAATTAAATTCTTGATTAAAATATTCTTCTAACTAAAGTCTTCACTAAGTCTTCACCAACTTGCATATGCGTATAAAATAGAATTTTGTCAACAACACATGTTGAGTGAGCAACACACTAGTTTAAGTGTACATATAGTATATTATAAAAATAAGTATTTGTAACAAGTCATATGAGAATAACAAATTAACCAAATGAGCAAGTATAACTGAGATGTCGAGAAGCACAAAGGCTAACGACTGGCGTATGATCATACTAGACTGAGATTATGTTGGACCTCTCCGAATGCGAAAGCATACAAAGCAAATAAGCACATAAACAAGTAAGGTATAAGTTATTAGCACATAAGACAAAGTTGCAGTTTTGTGTATATGTATATATGAGAAAGTATATTTACGCATATGTCCCCAAAACGTGAAAAAACAAGTAAAATGGGGGAATGTGGTACTCACATCGATATACGAACAAAAGATGATTAGAATAGCGAGAAGACGGGAAAAGTCATACGCGAACGTTAAAGCCTAAAAGAACGAGAGTAACAAATACGCTTAAGTAAAATATGATATTTATTTCAACTAGTTAAATGATATAATAATATAATAATATTTTATTTTATAAAATAATTATTTTGATTTTTAAGAAAACATAACTTAATAATTATTATTTGTAGTTTTATAAATATATATAAAATTAGTTTACTTGATTTATATATTCATTAAACAATTAGTTTTTAAGTTATAATATTCTTCGTATATATATATATATATATATATATATATATATATATATATATATATATATATATGTATGTATGTATATATATATATGTATACAAGTGAACGAAAACGTGAATTAACGAGTATTATAAAGTCGGTTTTCATTAAAAATGGTTTTTAATTAGTTATTAATATTAATATTATAGTTATTAAATAAGAAAATAACATAAATACACTAAAAAATCGGGGTGCAGAGGGTCGAACCCGCGACCTCTGCGCCCATAGTCCAGTGTGTTAACCAGCTGACCCAAGGGCGACTTGCGTTTAATCAACAATTTCCAAAACTTAAATACACAGACAGTTCATATAAGATTTTATTACCAAACCCTAACAACTCAAATCTGATATTCGGTTAAATGTTTGTTTGAATATTGATAGGGCTAATGATCTAGACTCAAAAACAATTCAAATAGTATGATTAATTGCCTGTAACGATAATTATAGGAGGGTTAATTGAGCAAGAACAGGGCCCGGCGATGGAGGACGATGAACAACCAGTCAAACAGTTCATAAAACTCAATTAAATAGAGGGGTTATGTCGGTTAGGGTTTGAGGATTGTGACTGCTAAATTAATTGAATTATTATGATCTATAACGTGTTCTACAAGATCAAACGAGTGTCGGTTGGGTTAAATAGGAAAATCGGATCAGATGTGATATAGGTAACATAATAAACTCGTTTATGTAACACCCCGTAACCGCAGCGGAAACGTAAACGGGGTGCGACAGACTCGTCTGATATCAACCACATTGCTTATAAAGAAAACTGAATACATTAATATACTTCAAAATTACATTATCTCGTATTTCATTACCGTCTAGGTGATACACACATCATACAATACGATACATAATTCTATTTATTATAATGTATCCTAACATTCCGCACGCAAATCTTACACACATCAAGCACTTAGCACGTAAGCAATCACTTCATCTTAATTGTACCTGAAAAGCATGTGAGAAAACGGGTCAACTACGAATAGTTGGTGAGTTTCACAATTCGAGTAAACCATGATAAATCATTATCATAAAATAATATTATTATCGATGTAATTATGCTGAGCCCACAAGTGAAACCTCTGACTATCACACACAACCCCCGTGGCATATCCCCCGCCCACGGACCCGTGGCATATCCCCCGCCCACGGAACTGCCCCAAACCGCTATGTCTAACATTACATAGCAAAATATATATAACACCCAAAATAGACATGTGCAACTGGCTGCGAAACATCAGCAAATCCATGCCGGACCAGTTGGGTTTGTCAGACCAATAGTACTATCCACACTCTACCGGCTTTCAGTTAATCACTCGTGTTCCGGGGCCTTAGAATGTTAGCAACTCAGACAATTACCATCTTAGTATATTTCCATACGATTCCCGTATAATAAAATATATATAAATCCACGCAAATCCATGCGTTCAGTATGCACTTAAACATTTCAGTAAAAACATGCTTCCGCCCCGAGAAAATACTCGAAAACAGTTCAGAAAAAGGGGCTCGTGAAACTCACCTTAGCACATGCAAGCAGGTAACAACAATCATTATCAATTAACACGTCCAATCTGTAATATGATCCCTACGATCGTTATTATACACTTATTGTTTATATAATCTTTTAACCGTATCAACCGGTACATCTGGGGACACTGTTAACCCAGTACTGTACCCGAAATACTTCTCCGGACTCAGATTGTGATATCGTTTAGAGTTCCATGGTCACAATTACTATTAGTCGTTTTTCTCGTTTTGCGTGCCTAGCACGGTTATCCGTTTTTATGTTTCAAAAATGAGTTTGATTACACACGACCCGAAAATAGTGGTTGACTGATAATTTAATTAAAGATGTGAAATTATAGCTCGGTTTAGACGTCCCGATTGGCCGCGGGACCCGTTTCCGTCTTTGGCGTACCGGAAACTGTTAAAATAGGTTAAAATTACTCAAATCATCCGAATTATTTTCGCATGATTCATTTTTACTTGTTTAACTCAATTATATGAAAATAGTTCATTTTTAGGGTTTTTATACACCAGTCAGTTCGTTTAGACGAACTTTTCCGGTTTATGCGTTTTAGACTTTAAAAGTTTGTTTTTATCTTCTTTTTAGCACAAATGATTATCCGTTAAGTCTCGGATCTTGAAATTTTGCACAAATCACTTTTTGACAGTGGGGAATTTAATAAAAATATTTCCAGAATTAAATTATATATTTAAAATTTATTTATCTATTTTTTGAACACCATTTAAACACTAAATATGTCGTAAATACCAAACGATCTTAGAAAAATCCCAAATTTCTCCTGGATGTCCCCTACCATCCACATAGTCCCCTGTAATTTCTCCAGAACCAAAATCTTCTTTTACATGCCATTTTCAGTAAAACCGAGCTAGAAAACCCTAGAACTCGTTTAACCGAAAAGCCTACTTAGACTTCTCCAACTGACCTCAAATTTTGTGTGTGACTTATAAATGATATAAAAAGCGTATCTGCAATTTTCCAGAATTTTTCATAATATTTAACTATTTTTCACCATTTTTGGCCAAAACCGAGCATTAAATTCACCAAATATTCATCCTTTATCCAAAAATTACCAAAAATTCACGGAACTCATATTTTCATGTATCTAACACCTCTGTAAAATTTCATGACATAACTCTACACGTATCATAATCTGTCCAAATATCCCAAAACCGAACATAACCGAATATACCTTTCGTTTTCCGCCACTACAAGCTACAAACTCGTCTTTCCGCCTTATCTACCACTAAATACAGAACCTACAACCAACATACCACAATACCAAGCAAGTTACACTCACGATCAAGCCTCTTACACTATAGTTTTGGTTATGATTCAAAAACAAAGATTTAAACCGTAAAAATTCGTTTTTTGGTCCGTTTCACTCTTTTCTTGGACCAAGATCCCTTGTATAACCCGTATACATCACTTGATCATGCAAGAATCGGTTTTCATCTTTGAAACCTCATTTTCTTGCAAATGAACTCAAGAAACGAAGATGGAAACGTGATTAACTCGATTCTTTACCTTGTTTTTTTGCTACAAACTTTCGGTTTTGGATCATGATCTTGAAGAGGTTGATGAATGTTGAGAGTTTTGATGAGAAAAAAGAAAATGGAATGGGGAATGACCCCCTTGGGTCCGATCGATTAGATAGGGGGGTGGGGTGGGACCCACTTCTCTATTTTTAGCCACACAATTGGATTCCCGTAATCCGGATAATGTTTTGGATAATCTGGTTCAGTTCGTTTTTCGGTTAAATATCTGATTCGGCTTAAAACGAGGTTAAAACGGTCGTTTTTCGGCTTAAAAATGAAATTTATATAAAACCGATTTAAAAACTTTAAAAACTTAAACCATGACATTTATTAACTTAAAACGTCATATTATTAATAATTGCGCATCTTTTTCGGCTTGATCGATCGTCTCTTGCTTGGTTTGGTATTAAAGGTTTCGTTTAACGCACCGACGTACTATTAAATCGAAATTCTTTTTCTGTGCTTTAATCCACTTATCCCGAAGCTTTAATACTTCGTAACATCACTATATATCATATATCTCGTCTATAATTGAACCCTCGATTCGTTCGGGTTTCAATAACTATCGATCGATTGATCGCATATTCAATACGGTGAATTATATATTCACGTACAATCAATACAATGAACCATGTATTCTCGTATAATTACTATGGTAATTCATGTACCCGACATTAAATATGACGTAACTATTGTCTACCGGTTAGGGTATACCGGGTTTCGTCGGAATCGTTACAGTTTATTAGGCCGATTATAATATAAACAGGATATTAGATGATTGAATTACCAAGTTGGTTACGTAAATTGTGGTCCAAGGCTTACAAATTTTGGTAATCGGGTATAAAGACGAATATGGATTCGGTTTTGGGTTAAATGGTTGGATCCTGGGTAACTGGATTGGTGGATTATAGTTTATAAAATTACAGTCTAGTCCCTATGATTTGAGTGTGGAAACATAAAGGGATAAAAGTAGGGCTTAGGGTAAAAATTGAATATAATCAAAAGTTATTTAATATATATTAATTAAATATAATAAAAAAATATCAATACAATAACATTACTTGAATAACGCGATATTTCTTGGTAATATTTCCCGAATTTCGAAATGGGTCGGGTTTTAATAAAGATATAGTTTCTGAAAGATCCGAGTTGTTACAGCATTAATGGCAATAATTAACAGTTAACAACTTTGGTTTCTGAACACTCTTCGAGGTACTATCGGGCTAAAATTTTTCAAATTTCCCCCATCCCCACACTTGAGGTTTACATTGTCCTCAATGTAAGAATAGTTAACATTGCCCTCAAAGTTAAAATAGATAAAACGCTTAATGAACATTTGAGGGACGGGGTTGAAATTTACTTTTTGACTATTAAGCAAATTTTAAAACTTCGGTGCTCACATGTGGCGGTTCTACTAACAATTATACAATTACACTTTTAACTTTTAAAGTAATAAAAACAAAATAAATTATGAAACTGAATTCACCTGATATCAACGGGACTGGAGAAGGACTAGTTGGCTCGTGAACTCTCAGAAACACTAGTATACTCTCGTCTCATCCAATTACCACACTGACAATCGAACCTGCAAAATCTCGAGATGTGTAGAAGCAAGCTTCTCACAAGTGTAAGACATAGGTCTTTTAAGAGTTATGAAAATGAGTATTTGTTTATTTTATTAAAACGATTACCGAGCCAAATTAAGTCGTTTCATAATAAATTATGTTAAATTAGTTAAAAACGTTAAAAGACCTAACTCACTTTCGTAGGAATCACGATTGCATTTAGCGTATGAAACAAGCCCTGTAAACCCCCCGGTAGCCCGGGAGGATGAGTAGGGTCTCGTGAGGGTTTATAGTGAACACCACCCACAAAGTTCGATTACAACAAAATTTACATGTACCTGGATTAACCACAACAAAAAGAACATGAAAGCACTCTGGGTAGCTAAATGGACGCATCAAAATCCCAACTTTTCTCGTGGTGCGGTATCCCAACACTTAGCTTTTGCTATGATGGTACGCTTGAAATACAATTAGTAATATAAAAAAAATTCAAAATTTAAACTAAAAATATACAAAATGTACAATTACCACCCTTTTGAAACTTTTATGGCATTCAAGGTGGGCCTCTGGCCCGCTCCCGTGCAACCTTCTAATTATAAGCACACTTTTCTTCAATCATTTCTTGCCAGTCTTCCAATAGGCCAGGATCTGGTCCGAACATTCTCAATCTCCACTCTCGATCATTTTGGTTGGGTGGATGTCTCACTTTCTTCTTCCTTGGCCGGCTACCTTTCTCTTCCACCTTCTCACTATGTTGTTTCTCAAATCACTTTTTATCTATCCTGTCAATCACAAAACAATCCTCTTTTTTGTGATCCTTGTCCAAGGATACACATTTGTCAACAAGAGGGTTAATAGCATTATCAAACAATAATAACCGTTTATCACGGTCTCCACACTTAATTCCCAAAACCCCCTTAGCACAATTAATCACCGCATGTGCTGTGGCAAGGAATGGCCTACCCAATATGACTTGTGGTTGCGTATTATTCACACGTTTAGTATAATCAAGTACAAGAAAGTCAACTGGGTAGAAAAATTCCTCCACTTGAACCATTACATTAGTCACCATGCCTCGGGGAAGTGTATGAGTTTGGTCAGCCAACACCACGGTGGTGTTTACCCTTTCTAATGGGCCAAATTCATACTGATCATATAAACTACCGGGCATGATACTAACACATGCTCCAAGATCTTGAAGTGCCCGATTAGTTTTAAATTTCCCAATTTGAATTGATAAAAGCGGCACTCCTGGGTATTGGAGTTTACTTGAGGTGGTATTATTCTCCACCTCCTCATCTCTCATGTTGATCAATTTACCATTTAAACATTTTCACACGCGCAATTTTCACAAAAAGACTTTTCATATGTTTTTGGTTCTAATTCATTTTGGAACATTGATTCATTTGGACCGACACAATCACTCTCACCACTAATATCTTTCACCACCTCCTCAACAAACTGTGGTGGTGAATCCACTTCAACACTAGAAATTTTAAAATGAGGTAAAAGACTTACAGCATTGATGTGCACATTGTTTCCCTTCTTGGAGCTTGAGCAGTAATGGTTCGGGTCGACTGTAGTATCACTCGGGAGTTGACCTGCACTCGTTTGCAACTTTGCCATATCTGCTGCAAGCTGACCAATTTGCTTTGACATTGCCCCTGCTGACTTATCATGTAACTCAAACTGTTTCTTCGTTTCACCCTTATGATCTGTCAGAAACTTCATCAATGCATCCAACTTTGAGTGCACGACTCATCCGCATTTCCCGAGGACCCCCTCTGCTGGTCCTGATTACCCGATGAATTTCCACCCCGGTTACCGTCTCTATTATACCCCTGACTCTGATCATACGAACCTTGCTACTGCTGATAACCGCCCTTGTGGTAATTACCCATGCGATCTGTTCTGGGTCGATCTCTAAAAGTTTGGGTTCAACTGAGAAGACGCGTTCCCGTAACGAAAGTTCGGGTGATTCCTCAGCCCTGGGTGACATGTGTTCAAATTGAACCCTTGGCCTTTGGAATCCTCGTAAGCATAATTAACTTCCTCGATGTCATCCTCCTCATCAATATAATACTCGGGGCAATTTTCTGCCTTATGCCCGAGTTCACCACAATCTTCACAAATCAGGAATTTAACACCAACTTTCCCGACCTCTTTCTTCTTACCCTTTTTCAACTCAGCCAGTTCACGCTCCAACTCAGTAATTCTCGCGAACTCACTCGTGACTAACTTAACGGATCTTGATGAATTACCACGTCTTCGTCTTTCAGCTGCTGCTTCTGCCTTGGAATCTTCACACATAAACTCTAAAAATTCCCAATCATCTTCCTCGGGCTGATTCAACAACTGACCATTACACGAGGCTTTAAAATGCTTTTGGTCCTCGTATGTCAAACCATCAACAAAACACTTTACCAGTTCCCACAGTTTGATCTGGTGATGTGGGCATTTCCTAATCATGTCTTTATACCTGGTAAATGCTTCGTGAAATAACTCACCAGGTAACTGTGAAAAGTGACGAATGTCGGAACGGGCCTCGGTAGTCTTCGACTGTGAATAAAACTCGTTTAGAAAAAACTTGTTGCATCACGGCCGAATTTCTGATACTGTGCATCGGCAGCGAATTAAACCATAATTTTGCTTTGTCTTTTAACGAGAACTGGAATAACCGCAACCGAATTTCATCTGATCAAACGTACCGTCACCAATAGTCCCGCAGATAGCCGAAAAATCAGTTAAGTGTGAATACGGGTCTTCCGAAGCCATCCCGTTGTAGTGAGGAACGATGTTGATGTAGGATGTCTGGGACTTGAAAGTTTGCTGTCCCTGCACTCGTTCCTGTGAAACCAACGGGGATGCTCCGTCTTAGATAGCCGATCTGAACCGACTGTTAACACGTGAGCCAGGGCTATGTAATTTCTCCTCAGCCCCCCGGGGTTTCCCATACCGCCCCGGTTAACCGGAAAACCACGAACTCTTTCGGGCCATTCCGCCTGATTTACCCTTTCTCGATCCCTTCTGTTTCTGTTGTCTACTTCAGCCCGTCTTCGATTAACAGGCTCCTCCACTTAATCTTCATAATTATTATCACACTCAATCTCTGGTTCACCAACCTCGTTCTCGGGCTCAACCACCCGATTCCTCCTAACCCATAGATCTACTTTATCATCAGCTGCCCGGAAACCTTCGTTTCCATTATTATCTTCACCCTCATCCTCATCTTCAGTCGGAACACTCGATCGAACATCATCAATATTTATCCGAACTCGGCGGCTGGGGTTATTGTTTGGAGCGGATGGTCCGGCTTGGTCAAATAGGTTTCGGTTTATGTTTCGGTTTCTAGATGCACGAGCTGAGTGATTTTGGGCGTTTTGGTTATTTTGCTCGTTTTGGTAATTGAAAATTGGTAGTGGAGGCATGTTTTCTGGGTGAAACTGGTTATTCTGTGGGAGTGGGTCTTGGTTTTGGTTTTGGTTTTGGTTTTGGTTTTGGTCTTCCATCTCAGATGTTCTTTTTTGTAATCGGTTCTGCCGAGCTAACCTCTCGATTTCGGGCTCGTAAGCTAATGGAGACTATCGGCCCGAATGGCGGGTGCGCATAAATCTGTAATCTGCACACTAACAAAACCCGTGTAAAATACAGATAAATAAAAATTAACAATTAAAAACTAAAATAAACACAAAAATCAATTAACACGAAAGACACTAAGCGCGCTAACTCCCCGGAAACGGCGCCATTTTGATGACCGTCGTTTGAGTCAATTAAAAACCTAATTATTCTAAATAATTAGAACAAGTAGGGTATCGTATCACAAGGAGTATGTGGTCAATGTATTCGTGTAATAGATTTCTAATTATGAAGTGACTGGTTTTTAGTGCTGATCACACAAGCAATTAAAGTGAGTTTAGAAAACTAAGCAACAAACAAGTAAACAAGTTGTAAGCAGTTAACAAAGCAAATCACACCCAGGAATTCAAGTATGCAACCAACAATTATCTCATGCAACCTAACAGATTAATTATTAACAATTAACTGAAAACTGATCAATCAGACAAAACCTTAGACATCAACAATTACTTTACACATGGCACTGGTTACCAAACAGTCCTTGCCAGTGTGACTCAGTTAAGGGCAATTGTATGTTTTATCGTATTCAATCTAACCAAACAGTTATATGACTAATTATCTAGCAACTGGTAACAGATCGTTCAGACCAACGTAAACCTAAACCGACCGAACACACAGAAATACCAAACATCAATAATCATATATCAATCATAAATAATTATACACAAATGTTCTTAATCACATGAGAAAAACTGTAAAGGTTACAAACTATACATCCCGGGTGCGATTCTAGGAGATTTGCCGAGCCTTGACATCATTGGGTCTTCAATACGGATTATATGAATCATATGTAGGGTCTTGGCACGAGCTATGGTGGTGGAAATCGCCTCTTGGAGCTGCTAGAAATCGCCTTCAGCCGCCAAGAATGAAATGGAATGAAAGATAGGTCAAAATGCAGCCAAAAACCCTTTTAAATATGCTGTTACGAACTCCGGACCGTGGCCCACGGTCTCCACCGTGGGTCACGGTGGTTGCCGGGCCATACTGGACCGTGGCCCACGGTCCCACCGTGGGTTAGAGGCCACCGTACAGTGGCTTCTGTCCGATTTTGGGCTGGGTTGACCGTGGGCCACGGTTTGACCGTGGGCCACGGTGGGACACTTTCCCAAAATCTTGTTTTCTTCATATCTTTCTCGTTTCAACTCCGGTTTATTCGCCGTTTTCGCCCACGTTCTCGTAATTTCATCCTCTATCTTATCATGCTCTGCCAGATGAATTTCAACCAACTTGTATGGTGGCTCCGATATTCCCGAGATATCATTCCATGATCGTACAAGTCTCCAATTTAGCATCTTTAACGATCAATGACCTGAAATACGAAAGCACGTATGAAGTACCGAAAGTTCTGGAATAAATGATTAAAACTAAATTATAAACAAACCAAAACATATTCAAATTAACCAACCATCATGAGAACGTGACTTTTTATATATCACTTCATATATTCTTATGATTTAAGGTTGGTTATTTTGTTCCCATTTTCTTGGAACTCTTTTAGGGGATGTTTAGCTATGGTCCTGACTTGCTATTTTTAGAGAATATTTATAAGTAGCTTGCTTGAAGACAAGCAAGGTTCAAGTGTAGGGATGTTTGATGTATATAAAAATATACATCTTTTTAGTATCAAATAATCTCTAAAAACTGCAACTTCTATCGTATAATATAGTTAAAATAACTACTTATCATGTTAAAATGTATTTTCAGGTGAATCCAAGCCTCAAACAAAGAAACGAATGAAAAACCAAAGAAACAACAAAACATGGGGCTGTGCTTCAGAAAACATGGGGCTGTGCTTCAGGAAACATGGGGTTGTGCTTTCAAGAAATATGGGGCTGTGCTTTTGGAAACACGGGGCTGTGCTTTTGGAAACACGGGGCCGTGCTTCTGGTCAATTTTCAGAAAAGACAAAAAAAATCTACAAGAAAAGACAAAATAGTGAACAGCGGGACACGGGGCCGTGCTTTTGGAAGCACGGGGCCGTGCTTAACTTTCAGAAACGACAAAAAGAATTAGCACATGTCACTAAAAAGCATGGGGGCGTGCCAACGTAAGCACGGGGCCGTGCTTACCTTTCAAAAGCGACAAAAAGAATTAGCACATGTCACTAAAAATCACGGGGGCGTGCCTACGTAAGCACGGGGCCGTGCTTCTCACTCCTGATTTCCTATAAATAGTGGCTCATGTTGCACTCATTTGGTGTGCCTTGAAAAGAATTCTATCCGGTTTTCTCTTATAAAAACACACACTAACACTCACATAGAAGATTTAGTGAAGAGTTTGAAGGCTTGGAGGTCATCATCATCAATCATCATCATCAACCATCATCATCATCATTAAGAAGGAAGATTCATCTACATTTGGTTAGATTGTTCTAGTTTAATCATGTATTTGTTATCATCAATCATCTTAATGTTTATCATCATGCTCATTATGAGCTAAACTCCATTTACCATCTAAAATCTATGAAGAAGCTTTGTTTTACTTGATAATCATACAAAACATGTGGTGTAGTCTAGTAAAGTACATGGTTATATTACAATTATCTTTTGATGAGAAATGTTTCACCATCTTAAATCACTAATTCAAAGTTGGTGGTTGTCAAATCTATTGGCAATCGTTCATGATCGATTCTTGTTCTTAAAAGATAGAAATACTTTGATACATTATCGAAACATGGATCCTTATATTGTACTTAGAAATGATGAGATATAAGTTATGATGTATTTCTCTAAGTCTTGGTAATCCAAAAATGGATTTGCTTAGGATATCATGCTAGTTAAAGAAATCATATGTTAATGGAATGTGTAATTATAACCTACATAAATCAACCAAGGGGAGGTTATGTGAGTTAACTACAACTACCCGAAGTTGTTACAATTGGTATTTGATAAATCGAAGTCAATCCTAATCTTTCTACTTTATGAAACTACTTGTCAACTTAAATTGACATCATTGAGGTGGCATGACATTAGGAAAGGGTGGACTTTAAAATGCGCACGTTACCTCCTTAGTGCCAAAGATGCTCACTTAATGTTAGCTATCTATCATATATTGCTACGACAAGTTTACCACATGTTTGAATATTAATTATCAATGCTAAAATGGAGTGGATTCTTGATCTTAGATGGTAACCTTCACATAATTGAACTACTCGTTTAGAATCTCTCGTCTTGGTCACCTATATGTTATATATATAAGTATTTATATTTTATACAAAGTTCAAAAATTAACCCCAAAATGATTAAAACCTCCGATTAAAGTAAAACAACGATTTATTATTAGAAATATTTGTGTCCACGGATCGATACTTGGTTCTTACCAATACTATTCTACATATACGATACGTACACTTGCCTATTTTGTGTGTGTTTAGTCTTTGTAGAAATCACTTTTATAAATTTAAAACACGATCTTGTGCAAAAGCTAAATATCCAATCCACCATATTTATACAAGCCACTCGCACACGCCATCACACGTACATACACACACACACACAAACATACACACGCACATACATACATACATACATACATACACACACACACATACATACATACATACATACATACATACATACATACATACATACATACATACATACATACATACATACATACATACATACATACATACATACATATGTGGATGTATACATAGTATGTATGTATGTACGTATGTATGTATGCATGTATGTGTGTATGTATGCACATAACATCTCTACATATGTATGTATGTATGTATGTATGCATGTATGTGTGTATGTATGCACATAACATCTCTACATATGTATGTAGAGATGGTAAACTTGGTAAACTTGGTATGCACATAACAGCTCGACCCAACGACGTAGATATGTTGGAGACTCTTGTGGTCGGTGTAAATGGTAAACTTGGTACCGTACAAGTAATGCCTCCATATCTTAAGAGCAAACACCACAGCTCCGAGTTCCAAATCATGGGTCGTGTAGTTCTTCTCGTGAACCCGTAGTTGTCTAGAGGCGTTGGCTATAACCTTCTCGAGTTGCATCAGCACACAACCGAGACCTTGTATAGATGCGTCACAGTGCACCTCAAAATTTTCCGTTCCCTCGGGAAGGGCTAAAATAGGGGCGCTACAAAGCTTGGTTTTCAACAGTTGAAAAGCGGATTCTTGCGCGTCACCCCAGTTGTACTTAGTGCCCTTGTGAGTCAAAGCGGTGAGGGGTTGAGCAATCTTTGAAAATCCCTCGATGAAACGCCGGTAGTAGCCGGCCAGTCCTAGGAATTGTCGCACCTCAGTCGGAGTCTTAGGTGCTTCCCAGTTTTTGATGGCCTCTACCTTACCGGGATCGACATGGATACCATTCTCGTTGATCACATGTCCTAAAAAGTGAACCTCGCGAAGCCAAAATTCACATTTCGAGAGTTTAGCATACAGTTGTTCCTTCTTCAGTAGTTCCAGAATTATCCTTAAGTGCTCTTCGTGGTCAGTCTCGTTCTTGGAGTAGACGAGAATATCATCAATGAAAACAATCACAAACTTGTCGAGGTACGCCTTGCATACTCGATTCATGAGATCCATAAATACGGTTGGTGCGTTGGTTAGGCCAAAAGGCATAACCGAAAACTCGTAGTGACCATACCGTGTTCTGAAAGCCGTCTTTGAAATATCTTCTTCGCGCACTCTCAGCTGGTGGTAACCGGATCGTAGATCGATCTTCGAGTAGTAACTCGATCCCTGAAGCTGGTCAAACAAATCATCAATTCGGGGTAAAGGATAACGGTTCTTGACCGTCACCTTGTTCAACTCCCGGTAGTCGATGCACATTCGGAAAGTCCCGTCTTTCTTTCGGACAAACAAGACAGGGGCTCCCCATGGCGAAGAGCTAGGTCGGATAAAACCTTTATCCAACAAATCTTGCAACTGAGTGGACAACTCCTGAAGTTCCGCCGGTGCGAGTCGATACGGAGCTCGTGCTATGGGTGCTGCACCGGGTGTCAACTCGATTTGAAATTCGACTTGACGAATAGGAGGGAGTCCGGGCAAATCCTCCGGGAAAACTTCCGGAAAGTCTCGCACAACCGGTATGTCTTCAATTCGTTTCTCCTCCGCGGGTTTCTCAACAATCTGCGCCAAAATTGCCGGATGACCCTTTCGTAGATACTTCTGTGCCTTCAAAAGGGAAATGACGCTGGTGGTCATGCCGCTTCTCTCGCCTCGGACCGAAATGATCTCGCCGGAAGGGGTGGTAATATGGACTATCTTATCATGGCATATAATCTCCGCTCGGTTCTCGGATAACCAGTCCATGCCGACAACGACATCGAAACTACTAAGCGTAAAAGGAATAAGGTCAATGTCAAAGACATGACCTGACAGTTTCAACTTACATCCCGCAAGTATATGAGTTGTTATTACAGTTTTACCGTTAGCTAATTCAACAGGAAACTTAGCGTCTAACGGGGTTGGAGTAAGGTTTAAAAGTTGGCTAAAAGCTTTTGACACAAAACTCCTATCAGCTCCAGTGTCAAACAAAATAGAAGCAAAACAATCGTTTACAGGGAACTTACCAGACACCACATGCGGATCATTGCGGGCTTGACCCGATCCAATCACAAACGCTCTTCCTTTGCCATTTCCTCCACCATTACTGCCATTTCCATTACCCCCATTATTGTCATTCTGTTTCAGCTTGGGGCAATCCTTCCGGAAATGACCTTCCTGTCCACATTCAAAACATCCCTTAGTTGTCATCGGTGGCTTAGGAGCACCCTTCGCCGCAAGGTCAACTCTACATTCCTTCGCTTGGTGACCTATCTTTCCGCATCTTTGACACTTGACACGGTCACACTGACCAACATGATGAAAGTTGCACCTGTTGCACTTTGGATATTTCCCAGCATATCCGCTCGAAACCTGCCCGCTACCGTTGTTGTTGTTGTTGTGATTCTGAGTATTGAAACTCCGAGTAAATTCGGGCTTACGGTAGTGGTGTTGCGGTGGGAGGTTTGAGGATGAAGATCTGGTGTTGTCAAACTTTCTCTTCCCGCTGTTCGGGTTGCTGTTGTTGTTACTGTTGCTGACGTGGTCATTACTCGGGTTGTCACGGGCTTTAACAGTCGAACCCCTCGGTGGTAACGCACCCTGGGTCACAGCCTGATCCGTCAGTTTGTGAGCCAAACGGATCGCTTGCTGGATCGTGGCTGGTCTGGAAGACGTCACCATACCCTGAATCTGTGGTGCTAACCCATCAATGTACATCTCTATCCTCTTGCTCGGCGGATCCACCATCCGCGGACACATCACAGCCAACTCGTGCGAACGAGTAGTGTAGGCTTCAATCTCCGAACCCACCATCTTCAACGACCAAAACTCCGACTCTAACTTCGAAATTTCCTCCCTCGGACAGTACTCCTCTCGCATCATGTTTTTGAACTCCTCCCAGTTCATCGCGTTAGCCAGTTCCAATCCAAGGATCTGGACGTTCGAATTCCACCAAGTGAGGGCGGAATCCTCAAGTGTCCCAGCAGCGAATTTGACTCTACTGGCAGGGGGACAGTTACACATCTCAAAGGCCGACTCGGCCTTCTCAGCCCAACGCAGGAAGCCTATAGCTCCCTCAGTGCCCTTAAACGTACTGGGCTTGCAGTCAAGGTAGTTCTTGAAGGTACATGTTCCACTCGGACCTCCAGTTTGATTCTGAACGTGTGCGGCTAAAGCGGCCGCCACATGGTCATTCAGCAGAGTTTGGAGTTCAGCTGCAGTCATGCTGATGTTACCACGTCCTCGTCCAGCGTTTCTTCCGGCCATTTCCTAGAATCACAGTATAAAATGTTAAACATGAATTTTTCTTTCATATACAACACACCATACATGTAATAAAAGATAGGTAAGAAAAAAAAAACATCACATCACAACCACATATTAGTCTAAATAAAAACTCATGATTAAAACCATTGTATTCGCTACAAAGTATTTCCAATCAATCCTTAAAATCATAGAAAAATAATAGTTAGGATGGAGACAACCCCTCCATCTAAGTATCATCATCACTAGATGTCGTCATCTGAGGACACTTCCGAATGTGCCTCCTCCTCAGCCGGTTCTTCCTCCGGTTCTTCTTCGGGTTCCTCCTCGGGATCTTCCTCGGGATCCTCCTCAGGTTCCTCTTCGGGATCTTCTTCAGGTTCTACTTCAGGCTCTGCCTCGGGCTCGGCCTCAGGCTCTGCCTCAGGTTCTGCTGCGTTCTGAGCAAGTTGCATTTGTAGGATATCGCGACGTTCTAACGCTATTTCGGTTCGGGTCCTTGCTTCTTGGAGTTGCTCTTTCAAGTCTATCATTTCGGCTTGCATCTTCATCATAACCTTCATCTGTTGATCACTAGCCCCTTGCATATCTTTCATTGCCGCCGCCATGCGGGCAATCTCCTCCTTATTCTCGGTTTCGTCTTTTAACAATCTGGAAACGTTCTCTCTCGTGTAGCGCATGTAACCCACATCACGCTCCAAACAAGAAACGACAGCTGCGAGAACTCGCTCCACAGGTTCGGTTATGGGTGGTAGAGTGTTAGGGTGAGGCAATGGGGGAACTTGTTCACGGTAGACCATACGTCTGATCATGTTGGGGTACCAATCCCAGCTAACGTCGTTTTCATACAGGCCTCCGGATAGGCGGTACCTCTTCGGTGCAGGAGCTTCGAGTTCCGGGACTACACGGGGTGGCGAGGCAGTAGGTAACTGCGGTTCCTTCCCGTGAGCATGCGTCATCGAATCAGATGATGATGAGGGTGGCGTCGACATTCCTACAGGTAAGCCGTGTATATGCGCGCGTATGAGTGAAGGAGGTAAAGAAATAAGATTTCAAGACTACACAAACCTATGCAGTGCGTATCATTATAACTAATGGGTCGTCGCGGTTATAGTCTAGTATGCATGCAGCTTCTAGTTCGCTATAACCAATGGCTCTGATACCAATCTGTCACTCCCTCAAAATCCACTAACAGAGTTTTACCGTCAGAGGGTGTGAACTGGCAGGATCGGAATCATTAGTTATAATCAAACCAAAGAAAAACGTTTAAATGAAAGTAAGTGCGGAAGCGTAAAACCTTAATTCAAAAGTTGCGTCACGCAGGACGACTTAAAACCAAATGTAACTGTTAAAATTAAGTTTGCAGAATAAAGATGTTTTCAATTAATGCATGCTCCTAAACCGCGCGCCCGCCTCGGCTACCTGAGAATAACATACTAAAAGTGTCAACACAAGGTTGGTGAGTTCACAAGTTAAATAAGATAAATCGTTTAGCGTTTTGCGTAACCTCGTTACGACGATTCAGTGTTTTGCGTAACCACGTTACGACGTTTAAGTGTTGCGTAACCCCGTTACGACGTTTAAGTGTTGTGTAACCACGTTACAACGTTTAAGTGTTTTGCATTACCAGATAGTGTTATGTCAAATTATATATCGATAGGTAGCTAATCTATACAACAAGTATCGCTAAGTGGTTCGCGACCGAAGCTGACTGTTTATCAAGTGCCCGTCACCAGGTCAATCCAGACCATGGTAAGTGTTAGCCAAAATTACACCCACTCAACCTCCAGTTGAGCTTAACGTCGGGTGGGGTTTGTCAAACCCAGTAGTACTACTCAACAGTGACTCGCTATTCCAAATATTAACCGGTCCGATGTGTGGGACTTCAAATGTTACGTTTGCCGCTTAGCCTTTACAAGTGATATATAATTTATAACAAAATCTTAAATATGCGTTTATCTCAGAAAATATGTTTATCGGAGTATGTTATCTCCCCCAAGTGAAAAACGTTTGAAAACAGTTCAAAGAGCGGGGTAAGTGAAACTCACTGTTTGCGAAGAATATCCCGATCTAGATCACCAAGTGATGTGCGTCGTAGAAACTCTCTAGCGTTCTAAATAACAAAGAGATTTTCTAAGTATCGGTACGTTTAACGAGTCTCTAGACTCGGCACATAGTACCTATGCACGTAACAGATTTCGTGTTTCGTTTGTGAATTGTGTGTGACTTAAGCAAGTACAATTGTGATACGATACATGAGTGAGCAATTACTTTCGTGTCACGTACTAATAACATACTTTACTAGCAATTATTCCCGTAAGAGCATTTTGGTCAACAAACAAAGATTAACTAACCATTATTCCCCATAAGGGCAATTTGGTCAATTCATGGCAATCAACTAACAACTATTCCCCGCAAGGGTATTTTGGTCAAAATACAACAATTATACAAAAACTATCATATTTCATGCATTCCTACACAACTCAGCAGCTAGTTTCGTTATGACAGAATTTCTACTTGAAAGATTGCACTAGTTCACCGATCATAACGTCTCAATTAATTCACCAAAAATTACCACAGAAGCATACATATCTTAGGTTTCCAGAACATATTTTATCTTATTTTTATTCCACATATTTTTCTTATAATGACCAAAACATTACAGCAAACTCATATCAGTCAGATTCATGTGCAACAGAATGTTATTTGCAATTCCCATTAAACGAAAAATCCAATAAATGCAAGACCACTTGGGTTTGGTTCCTAACTCAATGAGTCAACTTCCAGAAGTGGAACCAACCCAATTGGTCTCGTAGTTCATGAGATATAACATTTACAACATAACCTAACAGCAGGTCTAACAGCTCAGCTTTGCATCACGTTTTTGTAAAATCATAAAAGTATACTTCCACTTATCCAAAAATTACGAATTTATACTTTATGAAAACTAGACTCAACCTAGTTTACTGCAGTACCCACAATCTCAACCAATTTTCACGTTTACACTTCGTTACAGTCACTTGAACATCGTACATACATTCTGTCCAGATTCTGTTCACATCAAAACTCAACAATTTCACTAGCCATGGATCACAAATAAATCATATAACATGCTAGACACTAATACTACTATCCATGCAACTCAATTACACCATACATACAAGATTAGGGTTTGTGTTTTAACTCAAATCAAAGACAACAATCAATCAAGCAACAACATCAATACTAGTTATCAATCATCATGAATTCAACAACCACCATGTTAACTCATACATACATAAGAAAGTCGGCTGCCTAGGGTTTTTGATTAACCCATTAAACATCAAAATCAAACAACAAGAAGATAAAGGATGATCAATTATACCTTCCTAGCACCTAGTTCTTGGATTAAACACTTGATTAAGGCTTGAATGTGTGTATGGAAGTGACGGCAGCCAAGGGTGGGGTGGGAGCTTGTTCCGATCGGGTTTTTGAAGAAAGAATAATAATAGGTTAGGGTTTAGTTAAGGATATATTTATAATAATACAAGTTACACTCTAGTCCCTAATCTTTCAAGTGTTACATCTCTAGCCTAAACTAGTTGGTTCTTGTTTCTTGTTTAACATTCCACATAACAATCAAGTAACACACATATATCTAACACATAATACTCACATAATTAGTGTTTTGACATTTGTCGTTTATTTATCAATCGTTCGCGTCAACTCGTTTGCGTTTCGGTGCAAATCCCGAAAGACTACACATGTAGTAAGTGTTAAGCGTCATTTAAACCCTAGTTTAAATGTAATGAAGTGTGCGTTATAGATTCAACGATCTTAAAGTTTGAATTGACGGAGTTGAGTTAACGGGGTTAACCTGAAATTGACGATTGTCACAGTATGTATGTATGTATGTATATATGTATGTATGTATGTATGTTTGCATGCATGTATGTAATAAATACATATATATATATAGATACATTCAAGCTGCACACCACATACATACATATATATATACACACACACACACACAACACACATATACATACGTACACCAAGGCGGATCCATAGATTTTTTCTATGGTGGGCACAAACTGGATAGAGTAAAAAAATGGTCGGTTCAAAAGAATAGCTGAACAGGGCCGTCAAACCAATTTGGAGGCTAAAAGCGAAATGAAATTTCAAGGCATATGAGAGTGTAAACTAGTCTTTTTACAAACCACCCTTTAAAAGTTAAAATATTAAATTACGTTTTGGGCCCACCTTTAACTATTATACAACATCACCAAGCACCACTGTCATTATTGTGGCATTCAGTGACGGAACGAAACTTCTAATAGGTGGATCACAATATACTTTTTGTTTGTATCTGCTTCACATTTTATTGACTATAGTTGATAGTAGTTGGAGGGTCACTGGTCAAAGTTTTAAAATTATATATATAATGATAATAATATTTTTGAGAAGATAAAATTACATATATGACCAAATAATATAATAGTTATTAATTTTAACGTAAAACAAAAAAAACTTAATACCCAAATGCAATTAGTATATTAAACAAAATATCAACAAAATGACAACAGTAAAATTAATTAGGTCCTCAATCTTGAAAAAGAGTAAAATATCAATTAGTTAACGTTTTTTTTGTAACCCATGCAAAAGAGCAAAAGGCATATCTTTTTCAATGTTTTTGGTTTTTTCAAAATTTATATTGTTTTTGGATTTTCAAAAATTTTCTCCACCTAAAAGCAAAAACATATTTTTGGAATTTTGAAATGAAAGTATTTACAAAACAAATTTGAATTTGATGACGAGTTACTTGAGGTCCGAATACCTACTCTCAGGATCACTCACTTCCCCACCGCTCATAATCTCGGAAAAAGATAAGCTTTTTCAATTAGTTAACGTGTTTTTCTTAGTAAAAAGATCACCCTTTTGCTCATCGGTGAGAATCTTGTCAATAGTTATCAGCTTCTTCTCATAACAGTCACATATGAAGTAATACCATATTTCGATACGTTTAGTTTTAGAGTGATTTACCAGATTTTTAGTTATGGATATAGTAGCATTATTATCTACAAATATAGGTGTAGTCAGAAAACTCAAAATGTAATCGCGCATCTACTGTTGAACCTCAAAACAAAGCAACTTAAAGCAGCTACATACTCAGCTTCACAGGTTGATAGCGACACGGTGGTTTGTTTCTTACATTGCCACGTGACTAACCTCTTGCCGAAAAATAGACATCCAACAGTTGTAGATTTGGCAGCTTAGTTTACAACTTCCATAGTCAGAATCTGAATAAACCCTCAATATGAACTCATCATCCTTTGGATACCAAAGATCGACACCTGGATGTCCCTTTAGATACTAAAGTATCCTCTTGACAATCATCAGGTGTGGGACTTTCAAATAGGATTTATATTGGGCACACAAGCAAGTAGCATACATGAGGTCCGGCATTGAAGCGGCATGATACATGAGCGGGCTAATCATAGATTAATAAAATGTTTGATCAACCATTTCCCCAGTGGGATCAGGATCAATCCCATGATTCAATGGATGCGGAGTATTGATTGTTGTTGAATCAGCCATGTTAAACTATGCTAGGATGTCCTCGAGAGAATGATCTATATGTTCTCAACATGTGTATTTCTACTAGATCTTCTCGTAGCGCTCAATGCTTTATATCTAAAGCATCAGAAAAGGAGTATATTCTATGGCATCGACTAATGGGTCATATTATAGTAAGGAAGATGAACTATCTAGTTCATAATCAACTTGTTGATGGGGTAAATGTTAGAGGGTTTGATTTGAGTGAAGATTGTCTTAGCTGAAAGAAAGGAAAGTAGAAGAAAAAGTCTCATCCAACAAAGATGGTTAACACTATCAACTTACCCTTTGAGCGAGTACATATGGATCTTTTTGGTCATGTTAATATTAAGAGTATCACTGGCGAACTCTATTGTCTAGTGGTCACTAATGACTATTCAAGATTCTCATGGGTAATGTTTTTAGACTCTAAAGATGAGACATTTAACAGCTTGATGATTTTATTCAAGAAGTTGGAGAATTGTACAAGTTTCCGATCATTACATATACTGTCGCATATGTCCTTACTATATATATGCATGTTATACGCTGTATATCTCATTTATATCACTTTGAACTCACATGCTGGTATAATCTGTCAACTAAAATAGAAGTTTGGAGTCATTACTCTGTCAAAATCTAGTTAATCTGGTGATTTACACAATGGGTTAACTATTGGAGGTATAAATTTGTTCTTATCAATTCTGATTTTTGGCTTTGAATGAACAGGGCTTGAAGGATAAAAGTGGAGTGCTATTTATCTTCAAATCAAAGGGCTTTTGATAATGAAGTGTTGTTACATCATTGCCAAACCTAGATTGTTCCTACATTGCTGTTAACTGGAATAACTGAACTTGGATTGATTAATCTTAAAAAAAACAAAATTCTAAACCAAACGTATATGTTCTAAATCATTTTTAAAGATAAAATTGATCATTCCATTGTTATAGTTAGCGTTTGTAGGACCTATTGGTGTGTATAGATTATGCAAAAATTGGTGTATGAACAAAATTGTTTTTTGAAATGATTCATATGACTTATGCGCTGATAAGTCAAAATTTATTTATACGATGTAATTAGTCATATACTTTGGGCACTTATATGCTGAACATTTCAAATCAGAATTATACGTTGTATTTTCTAAAACTGACATATACGTCGATATATCTGATACAGTGTAATGGGTTGATCAGACGTATATGTTAATAATACTTATCCACTGATTAGTCTTATTCATCATTCTTAGATACTGATATAATTGTTGACTTATGTATTGATCTACATGTTCTAACTTTTTTGCAATATATGTTTTATAAATGGTAAAAATTGCTAAGATAACATATCCAAAACACAACATTGTTGCATATTTGGAAGAAGATGATTCAAAGGTGAAGCATTTCAAAGTGATTATACCCTTTCTAAAACATTCCAGGATTCTCAAAGCAATTACAGCTAGGTGTGATCCATATGAGTCGGTTGTCACGGAGTTCTGGAAGAATGCTATAGATGTGGGAAGTCAAATCAGATCAAAAGTTCATGGGAAAGAGATTGTTGTTTATAAGGAAGTCATCAGAAAGATATTGCAATTTGGGGATTCTAATACTGATCCTGTTACATTGGATGATAGAATGGTTAAAAGATGTTTGCTAAGAATGGGTTATCAGGGAGTTGTGAACACTAGTTCTTTTAAGAAGACTGGTTTATCGAGGCTGTACAAATTCTTAGTCCATGTGCTTATCCATTGTCCTGGTTATAGAAACGTGGATATGAAGAATTCTAGATTACCAAATGGGTATCTTGGCTGCATTATGCTTGAACTTGAAGATTAACTTTTCAAGGATGATCTTTAAGAATATGAAGCATTACTTTAAAGAGAAGTGGTTGACGTACCCTCAGTTTATTCAGATGATAGTTGAAGATCAATTTCCAAAAGTGAAGAAAGAGGGTGCAAAGATAGAGTTAGCGCACATGGCATGAAATAATTGTGCTAAGTTGGCTTCCTATAAAGGAAAGAAAGAACATGAGATTCCAAGATCTAGAGGGTTGTTTGGATATTTAAAGAATGATCAGTATGTTGCTACTAGTAATAATAAGTGGAGAAACGATGGAAGTGATTCTTATCGAGAAAATGAAAATAGAAAAAATGGATATTTTCAAACTATGAGAGGTGGTTTATCATAATAGAGAGTATTGAGGATGATTAATCACAGAAACCATAGACCAAGAAAAGGAAAGTGTAAAGGATGAGGTCGTAACACCTGAAGTAACACCATTTGACACAAAAGTGTAATATACTACTTCTGATAAAGACAAAGAAGGTGAAGGTGAAGAAACATAGTCTGATTTTGAAGAGAGAAGGAAATGGTTTGCTGATCCACGTGCTATGTATTAGAAAAGAAATCAACTAAAGAAAAATAAAGATGTGGAGGAGGTTTATGAAACATACAAACCTGAAGAAGTTCTTAAAAATCCTGCTTCAAAGAAAAATATTCCTCGTAGAAAGAAACATATGGCAAAACATAAGAGATCTCCAGGTTTCCATTTGGTTAATGAAACTAAGAATGTTCAAGCTTAAAGGGAAACGGTGCTCAGAACCGAACATGAAATTGTAGTTTCTCCTATTATTCCAAATTTTATTGTTAAGTCTGAACTAGTGGTAGATTTGTGTAAAGATGATAATATCTTGAAGACTCATACTGTTCAAGCTACATGACCACCAACTAAACCAAAAGTAACTCCTCAAGAACCTTTTCAATCAACTTTCGGTTGTATACCTAATCTTGATGCAAGCTATTTTGTGGATTTTGTGATTGCCATAGAATTTGATGATTTAAAGTGGAAAGCAAATGATTAGGGGGTTGTTATTGAAAGTCTTATTTCATAAAATGAGAGGTTAAGAAAAGAAAATGATAAACAACAACAAAAGATTGTTGAAGGAGAAATAAGAAGACAAGTTCAAGCTGATCTACTCAATCTATCTGTACATGAAATATTTTCTTGTAATAGAAAATAAGCTTGGAATTAACTTAATGAAAGAATATGAAAGGGTTTGAAGAAACATTGCTTGATAGAATTTATGGAGCTGATGTATCACTTGAAGAGTGTGCTTTCAAAATGTTATATGATCAAGAGAAGGCTGATGTGAAACGCAAGGGTAAGGTTGTTGATGAAGCAATTGTTCTTCTTGAGGATTCGGTTTTTCCTAAAGTAAATGTGCAGGATGCTGGTACTTCTTATATTGTTGCTGAACCAATCATTGAACAAGTTGATGTGAAACCAGTTGCTAAAACAGTTTGTTGGACCTAAACGATGAAATAGTTTCTCAACCTCCTCAGAAATATGCCAAGTATGGAATTTGATCAAACCAGGCACTTCGAGCAAGCTTTACACTTATTCAAGCAAGGTATCTTATTTCGAGTAAGGTTATCTTTAGAAATTCTTCTAATTGTTAGGTTTGAGCAAACTGTACTTCATCAAACAACGTTGTTCTTCAGTCAAACACGGTTTGTTGTAGAGAAAACTCTTGACTTATCCAAGCTTAAACCAAGTATTTTGGTGGGTCGAGCTCGGATTCAATAATATGATCTCAAGAACACTTGTATGAAGCTAAAATAATTATCATGAGGACTTCTACGAGCAAGGTTCAACCTCGAGCAAGCTACAGTATCCCGAGCATACTAAGTTTGCTAGAATAAGTCTTAGACAAAAGGTTGAAGAGATCAAGAAGAATAAGCTTGCTTGTAAGATATTGTCGAGCAAGGCTTGAATATATAATGAATATTGAAGTCTGCTTGAAGAATATTTTCTTCGAAAAATATTCTAAGTAAAATCTTACTCGAAGAAATGTTCGAGCGTACTCAAGGATTACAAGGTCTGCTCAACAAAGAAAAAAGCTTACTCAAAGACCAGTTAACACTTATAATAAATTTGAATATGTTTGAATACGTTTAACAAGCATTAGGGTTTCTAGAAGGTGTCAGATGTGGCTATATAAGAATATACTAGGTCACATTTATGACAACGGTTGATAACACACTTTTCCAAGCATAAATAATATTTTGTACGGAAAGCAGCCGCACCTGATATTCTACCTAGAAAGCCTAAAGATATTTCCTTTGTATTTTCACTGATTACTATGAACGAAAATCTTTTGAGTTTATAGCGTGTTTGTTAGCTTTGTGTTATTAAAGAAACATCCTGATTTGTATTGTTACCTCCATTAATGAACAAGGAGTTTTCACTTAGTTATTTCGTAATCCGTCTTGTCAACATATTTGTGGGTTACGAGTTTGTAGTGATAGAATCAATCTTGACACATTTGTTGAATATGTGGTTGAAAAAATAGTTGAAGATAAGATAACAGAAGTGGCAGAATGAGAGAATGAGGAGACAATGGATTATGAAGATTCTCCTATATTTCAAGATGATAATGATGATCCAAGTTGTGGTGGTGTTACTAAAATATTAGTGAGTTCAACTCATGAAGTTCACATGGCATTTCAAACTTTACCATAGCAACAACCAGATCAACAACAAACTGGAAGGTCTAAAGAAGGAAATGTGGATGAGATGCAGGTATTGTTTATTGATCCAATATCCACAAAATCTCATGTTTTATTTCAATTTAAAGGTGTTGGATATGATTTGGAAGAGGGGAAGATAGAGATTGATAGAGATGAATTAACTAGAATGATGAATGCCATAGAAGAAGAGTTCTTCTTTGATTTTGAAGCTGACATAACTATTGTCGTGGGTTTGATCAAGGTTGCAAAAATCGCTAGGCGGACCCTAGACGGCCGACGTGGGAGTTGGGTGTACTCAGAGTACTCAGTGAGTACTCGGAGAGTACTCGGAAATGGTAAATATAAAGCAAATAGTTTTTTGAAGATTATATATATATCAAATACCGTAAGTTTACTAATATTTATAACAAAATAAGTGAATATTAATATAAATAAGAGAAATGCATTTTTAAATATTAAATTATTCTAAATAGTGCTAATTATTAATTGAAAAATGATTTTATTTCTTTAATAATACAGAAAAACGAATTATGTTTTATTTATTTAAGTCAAAATCGCCCAAAGTTAACCGACTATATATGATTCTGGCTAAGGTTGACAAACTTAGACCGATTCTTAGCAACTAGGCGGAGTTAAAGAAACTCGCCTCGGTGCCATGCCTTGTAGCGAGTACTCGGGGAGTACTTGGCCTTGGAGACCTACTTTTACAACATTGGTTGTGATGATAAGGAAGAACTTATTCTGACTAATGAATCTATTTTATAGGAAGTCATGGAAAAAGAGTCTGTTTGTTATGTGAATCAGGATAATCAGGAGTTTCTTAAATTTGATGAAGATTTTGATGATGAGATTGAGATGCTGAGTCAGGAGTTGGATAATCAAGGTAATCTTGTTGTAAATGAAGAAGAGGTGACAAGTGTAAATATAGATTGGTTAAAGAACACAAAGTTGAATCCGAAAAGAAATTCCTTCAACCTATAAAGTGTTATAAGAAGCCTAAGGAAGTTGCTTTGGGAAAATGTATAAGCATAGCTTATTTAAAGAACTTTAGGAAAATTGATGTTCGAAGGCGGTATGGTGTTCAATACTCTAAGAGTTTGATGGATATGAAGTCATTACCTTGGATAAATGTAATGAATTTGTGTCAAAAAATTTGTGGTATGCTCCAGCAAAGGGTTATGTACATGAAATTTGAAACTTCATAGTGAGACATTCTAAGGGTGGTTTCAAGAATTGGACTCCTCAGAAGCCTAAATTTCATATTTCAAAAGTGAAGATTGATTCCAAAATTGGAGAAGTTGTGGAGACTTGGAGGTACAACAAACCTAATACATTGAAAATTATCCTTGTGTACCCAATGGAACAGAACTTTCATGTTTATTTCAACTGGTGGTTCTATGATGGTGCTACTAGAGAAGCAATGATTGTTTTGAACAAAGAAGGGAAATGGGACTTCGTGATTGTTTTGGATCCGATGTGGCTGATAAGTTGTTCTGAAAAAGAAATAGAAGTGTTACATTTGAACAAGATTCATATGTACAATGAAAAGGATGTGGATCAAGCTCTACAGTATCATCGTGTTGTCAAGGTATGCTTATTGTATAAGATACATTGTGGTAGAGTTTGGGAGAGTAAATGGTGACAGTTAGGTGAATGCATGGACCGGGAGGAGGCAGATATCAAGACTGAACGTAAAAAGAGAATGGAACGAGCTTCATGGAGTAAATTTAGATAAAAACTGTGTGGTGTTTCTATTCCTACAAATCAAGACAAATCAAAGAAAATATCATTTGATGATATAAGGAAGGAGTATCGTGAAAAACATTTTGAAGATAAAGATTGAAGATTTTTGAAGATCAAGACCTAGCAATATCCTAGGGGGCGTTTGTTAGAGTATAAATGTCTATTGCTAGGGTCTTGTATGTATTAGTAACAAACGAGAATGTATTTTGTATTGTATGTAGCGAATAATTCATATACAACGTATAAGACTTATACGACCATAAGTTATGAGCCATATAAGACTTATGCGGCGTATGATTTTGTCAAGTCTATAAATAGGTGTTAGGAATTATGCTCTGAGTAGTGATCATTGTAGAGTACCAGAGTTCTAAGAGAGTCAAAACTTGATTGTACTACAATTATTTTGATAATATTAGATGAATTAAAGAGAATACTTGTGTGTTTCACCTTCTAATAGTTTCCGCACATTAAATGAAGAGCATATATTGTTATATTTTGTGTTTCAACGATCCTAGACGTCACCGCATGTATTTGCAAGTGGTATCAAAAGTCTTCTAATTTGGAACATGGGATTGGTCTTGATCCCCAAACGTATAAGATCTTGTAACTTATGAGTTCTCCTTAATGTATATGTCTCTCACAGTGGATAAGATATACGTGACAACTTTTAGTGTATAACTTATTATGCGCTGCAAATCAAGTTATACGGAGAAACACGTTATACGGCCAAAGTTATACGGAAGAACATATCCGCCGTATACATCCCGGTGAAATTTGTGAAACTTTTGAAGATGAAAATCAATGTGTTTGAATCTGTAACTTTGTAAAATTAATGTAAACTAGTGATAGAACATCTTGTGATGTTTTAGTAGAAACTTGATGATTAAATCTTATGATATGATTGAAGTAAGATGAAAAAGAGGTAAAAACCTGTGTATTCTAAGCAGATTTAGAGCCCAAAATCTTTGTACCACTTGAAAAGACATGCTAGTGATTTCTAGGATTGTTGAAACACAACATATAACAATATATGCTCTTCAATTAATGTTCGGAAACCAGTAGAAGGTGAAATACATAAGTATTCTCTTTAATTCATCTAATATTATCAAAAAAATTATATTACAGCTCTAGTACTCTAGAATGATCACTACTCAGCGCATAAGTTCTAACACCTATTTATAGACTTGACAAAATCATATACGTCGCTTAAGTCTTATCTGATGAATAACATATGCGCCGTATAAGTCTTATACGTTGTATGTGACTTATGGGCTACATACAATAAAAAATACATTCTAGACTGTTTCTAATACATACAAGACCCTAGCGATAGATATTTATGCTCTAACACATCGTCGGCTTGGAATGATTTGTCTTCTCCAAAGACTTGAATTAATCTACAAATTCTTAAAGCATGTTGAAGCAATCTTCTCAAAATTTTCAATCCTTACGTCTTTTAAGAAATTTTCAATGTCGTTATTTAGATTTTTAATATCAATTACCAATCCTGGTTACTCCAAATCACAATCTGTTTTGTTAAGCGAGTGAACGCGTTAAAAGACCTAACTTACTTTCGTAGGAATCACGATCACAATTAGTGTATGAAACAATCCCTTTAAACCCGTCGGGTCCCGATTAGATGTGTAAGGTCTTGTGGGGGTTTCTAGGAAACTACACCCACAAACTTGTAAGTGCAAAAAAAATACACACGTACCTGAAATAATCATAACAAAAGAAACATGAAAGAACTCCAGATTAACTCGACTGGGACTTCATTCATGCCGATTTTCTTCACCGAACACTTCAAAACTCTGACTTTTCCCGTGAGATATTCCCACACTTGACTTTTTCTATAGTTGCATGCTTGAAATAATGGTTAAAAAAATACACAAATATAAAATATAATAAACTAAAACAAATTAAGAACAAAATATAACACCTGGGTTGCCTCTGGGTTAACATTATGTATTTGTATAGGTCTTTCGCCGGACCATACCTAATTTATCTTTTACAGTGGCCAAGGCGAATACTAGCCTGCCAAGTTTCCTATAAAAGCTCAGTAGTTTACATTCCTTTTCTCTGCTTCTTCTTCCACATTCAACATATTCGATGAAACGATACGACCTGGCGTAAATGCTCATTTACCTTCAGAATTTCCAACATAATCCCAATAGTAAACACGCAAAGCCCACCCATTATTTCTTGTGACTAAAACACAATGATTCGATTGGGATCGAACTAAGATAAGCGACATGTCGTACCTACACCTTCTTTCCCGTAGTTAACACGTGTGTAAACTGAATACAAGGCTGTTTAATCGTGTTTTGTTCAAAGTCTTCTTTGCATACCTTCCTTATCTTTGAACTTGAACCATTCACCCCAATTTTGTTTATCGTGTAACTATTATAGGAGAAAAATTCGAATTCACATGGGTTACTTTAATGATTGGTTCTTCAAGGTTTGTTATATCTTTAACCGGACAAAATATTGGTTTCACACCCCAACCTATGCTGGAAATGCCTGGGCGTGAGTTGATTGCTCACAGCTCTCAAGGTACCATCATACAATATTAAATGTGACAATATATATTAAATATAATTAAATAATCATATACATCAAAGTAACCAAATTACATAAATTAAAATTAAATCAATCAAAACAAAAACCAATATTCTAATTCTTGTATCTTCTTCTCTAGCATGCAACCCTAAGTTCTCTTCAAAACAAACTTGAGAATCACATCACACGAGAACCTGCATATGAGCTAAAAATAAAATAAATTTGTCAACACAAGGTTGATTGGGTAAATCACCAGATTTTCATGATTATATAATAATAATAATATATAAGGCAAAATGTGTCAAGTGAGATAAGTAATTTAACCAATGAGCAAGTAAATAATGATGTTGGTAAGCACGATGTCTAATGAACTGAACGATGGCTAACTTGATGGACGTATGATCATACTACACTGAGAATATGTTGGACCTCTCCGACATGTATTCAAGTAAAGAATATAAGCATATAACACGTTAGGTATAAACCGTTAAACATACATGACTAACAGCTGCAAGTTGTGTATTATATAGTATTAAAATAAATAGAACGCATAAGTCCCCAAAATGATGAAAAATGAGTTAAAAAGGGGAGTGAGATACTCACCTTAGAAATAAGCAATTGAATAAATACGTTAAGATTAATAAGAGAATAAGCGTCGCGCTCGAGAGGTAACAAAGTTAAATTCTAACAAGTGTAATAACGGAAAATACAACAAATTAATAAATGGACTAAGAGAGAAATGAGATATGAACGGGTATTGAGGGTATAACATATTTTATATAAAGTTTATGATTAATAAGGATTACTTATAAATTAATATAATACAAAATATAATTGTTTATAAAATATTTGTACTTATACTATTAAAGTAATAAAAATAGATATAAATATTTATAAAAATGCCATTTGTTTATAAAATGCTTAGCCAAATAATTATGTAAAATAACATTATATACCTTAATTTAAATAGACATAACCTTTTTAATTATTTAATATAAAACCTTTATTAATATTTAATAACTTTTATATTTACACACACACCAACACACACACACAAACACACACATATATATATAATCTAACCGATATTTGGAAAAAAACGATTTTAAATGTCGGTTTTATATAATACCAATTAAATATAATACTTATAATATTTGTACTACAATTAAATATATCCATTATATGTCTTAAATGATTCAAAGTAAAAAAAAAAGAAACAAATATGGCGAGGGGGGTTCGAATCCGCGTCCCTAGTGTCCCAACGCTTTATCCAGAATGCCACCAGCCAGCCGGGTGGTGGCTAACATAAGTTATAACAATATTTTAAATTAATTAAGCAACCGGCCTTAATACCAGTTCAACAGGATGGACCCTAGAAATCAAATCGGCCAAATCGTTAAACAATTGGCCGATTAGCCTTAGGGTTAATGAAAAAGACATAACGACAAGTAGAACCCATATAATTAATTACCTTGAAAAATTAAGGTCGATGGTTAATTGAGGGATATAGCAGACGGCAAGATGACGATCCAAAAACAAGAACTAACAGTTACAATAATACAATTAAAGAGAGGGCTTAATCTGGCGGGTATATGGATGATATCTGCAAGACTAATTGTGTTTATATAGAAATTTAGGTGTGTAACAACCTAGGGTTAGGGTCGGCCGATTGATAACAGGTAAAACGAATCAAATTGATGTTGTTTCTTAATTAAATTCGTCGGTGGACCGAATACTGAATGTGTAAAACAAACTTTGATTCAATTTCTATAACGATTACGAGAATTAAGGTCCAAGAATCCCAATTACAATCGGGTTTGAGATTTGGGTTAATGGTTCGGGTCTTCGAGGAAACAGGTCAGGTTATAAGTAAGATAAATTGCATATTGGTCCTTCAAGATTAGGGATGGAAACATAAATAAGTTAAAGTTTAGTTTAGGGTTTAAAATGTATATGTTTCTAAGTTAATTAGATATATTAAATATATATAATAACAAATAAAAATAATATAATAATTACTCGACAAACGTGATAATTAAATTGATAAAATTTTCCAAACATAAAACGGGTCGAGTTACGGATAAAATCTTAATTGGAAAAACCGAGTAGTTACAAACTGAATCCTTTCCCTCTGCATCATGATCTTTAACCACAACCAATACACTTGTTGACTCTTCAATACTTGACAGAGTTGGTGTGGTATTAATCTCCACAACCTCCTCCTCTACATCGTGCTCTGAATTATCAAGAGCCTCGTCTATCACTTTATCATCCATCACAACATCACTAGATAACAGTTGATGGTCTCGTTTAATTTGAGAAAAATCTTTTAATAGTTGACTTATCATCTTATCGTAGACAACATCTGACCTTTCTTAGCTTTCCTTTCTCTTTTTTTGCTCCTCTATCACCTATTTCATCAGCATCATCAATGCAACCAATTAAGTGCTCACATCATCACGGTTACACTCTTCGTGATCATCGTATAATGGTTGAAAGTATTCATGCTGATACTAATCTTCCTTCCATTGATATCTTACAAAAGTTTCCATTTAGGCCTTTCACTATCATTATTTGGATCATACCTATAGTTATTACCAGTGTTTAATTGATGATATTCCTGATAATATGGTGGTGGCGGTGAATAATTTTGGCAATCTTGGCTGTAGTGATGATGATGGTTATGATATAACATATTACGCCATAGTTGATTGTAGTTTCTTTCGTTATAATTGTTTGGATCATTTGGATCGTAATAGCTTTGAAGTTTTGGTGAAGATGGTTCATGATATGGAGGTGAATAGAATGTATCAACATCTTCCATGACCTCATATTCCTCATATGGGTAATAAACCCGTCTCCAGTCATTGTAAGTTACCTGCATCCATAAGAAATAATAATACCGTGAGTAAAATTAAAATAAAAATAAACTGACAAATGATAAATAAGAAAAATAAACAAAACACTAAGCTAGGATTTTGTGTGATGATTCTCGGCAACGACGCCATTTTGACGACCGTCGTTAATTCATGCCAAAACATCTATAATTTACCTACTAATGTTCCCTTAACTAGCAAGGGTAAGTAAGGTGTCAAACCTATAGAGGTTCTGTCAGAAAGGAGAAATCAAGTTTTTATGAAGAATTGATTAATTAAAATAAAATACTAGGTCGATAATCGATGCCAAGCGATTTAAAGATAACTTTGATTAAAAAACAATAATGAGAACAATGATCATCCTAGGCTTCAAGTTTAGTATTTAATTAATAATCTAGATTTGTTCACTGAGATATCCTTAATGGGGATTCTATATGTGAATTATTTTTAAGTGATGATTAGGAAACCAAACTTAACAGGTTCTATTTCCCAAACCACCAACCTAATTGTAGGGCCCATTTTGTATAATAGTCATTTGTGTTATTTCTTGTTGTATTTGTTAGTTTCCGTTTTGTTGTAATAAACGTTTGGGCCCGAGGCCATGTATTGGAGCCCATTGGGCCAGATCTAATATAAAATGCATGGTATGGCTTGCACTACAAATAGTGCAACCATACCAATGCATCACAACCTTTTGCAACCTATCTTATCCATTCACCAACTCTCTTTACTCCATCACTTTCTTTCCTCTTTCGGCTAATAACAAAACACAACAAGATCCGAGATCTTAGTTGGCTATAGGTGATTTTCGCTAGCTTTTAGCTGAGATTGGTTCAAGAACATTTTGTTAGATCCAGTTTAAGAACCTTCAATTGGTATCAGAGCTTCAACGCTACTAGTTGTGGTTCTTGGGTCACAACCTTGAATTTTGGTCTAGTTTGAGTGTTTGGGAAGTGTGTACTTGTACTTTATTGCCTGCTCAAGTGTTGTGAGTGAGTTTCGGGATTACTAAGTGTATGTGCAAACTTGAAATATGTTAAAAAGTTGTGTTCAAGTGTTATGTGTCGTTCTTCTGGTTTAGTGTGGAGTTTGCAGTTTCCATAAGTGGTAAATAGTGTATATGTTCAAAGTCCGTATGCGAAAAGTGGGATTTGTACCTTCTGAAAAATTTGAATCGAACTGAAACTCGAAACAAATCGAATCGAGATTTTTAAATCGAATCGAGATCTCAAACTAATAAAATCGAGATTTCTAACTAATCGAATCGAGATTTCAAAGAAATAGAATCAAGTTTTTATTCGATTCGATTAGTTTGTAATTCGATTCGACTCTTTGCAATTCAATTTGATTCCTTAAAAATTTGATTCGTTTAAACTTTGACTCGATTTGCTCCTACTTGGTAATTTTGGACAGAGTCTGTTACTTTTCTGATTTGCTTAACAAAAAATGTCACACGATCTTAAGCTATTGAAGAGTTGTCTAATGCTAAAGAATGAGGCAACTAAACCTCCTAAGCACATGTTATTTGAAACTATATTTGATGATTTTAAATTGAGGCTAAAGAACATCATAAGAATGACTAACTTTGCTCTTCTTAGATAAATTGAAAACGGTCCTCAAGCGTAGAGTTGAAATTGATAATGGACCAGTGGAGGCTGTATTGAGAGTTATACTGATGGTGACAAGAAGTTCATTCTTGATGATGAAAAGGCATATGGTGTGTTGGGTGTGTGTCTGTCAGCCGATATAGCTAAAACTATGAGATAATACATAACAACTAAAGGTCTTTGGGACGTTTTATTTGAAAAGTTTGAGGGTAATCTTGAGCTGAGAAACAATAGAAAAGAAATGTTTAGGGGAGATTTCAACATGTTCAATCACATTCAAGGAGAATATGTTGGAGCTTTGATTGGAAGATTTGAGAAGTTGATTACCAAAATGATAAGCTCTGGAATCAACTATGACATGTCAGAGTTTAATCACAAGTTGCTGAATTCACTGCCTTATACATGGAACAGTAGTATTATCACCATCAAAAGAACAAAAAATATGAACATCAATACTCTTTCTGACTTAATATCCGCTATCAAGTCGTTTGAAATGGGTGACAAGCTCAGGTTAAACAACCATGTTAGCTATTTGAATCAAGCCGGGGTCTCTACTGGTTCCCTGATCTGCACAATCTTTCTTAGTCAATCTCACCTAACGTATATCCAGCTGATGGTGTGAAGCTTTATACAGCTCAATCCGACAACAACAAAGTTCTCAAGTCATCAGCAAGTCAGTCAACTTTATCTAACTTAAGCTTATTCCAAGAAGCAGTCAACAAAGTAGTTGAACAAGCTCTCAAGGCTCATGGGATAACCAATTTTTCAAGCAACAAAACCAACAGCTCCAGTCAACCCACTTATCAAGCTGATGACTCCAACATTGATTTAATCAATTCCTTTCCAGCCAGTCATGAAGAATTGCTGCAATGAAAACTGCTGCCCCCCTTCTTCCAACAAGGTGATATCCCTGAAATCAACAAGAGAGATATGAAGATAATAGATATCACGTATCAAATGGCCATGGCAGTTCATTGAGCCTTAAGTTTCATGAAAAACTATGGAAAAACAGTTTTAGAGACTCTGACATCAAAGGCATCGGGTTCGATAAGGAAAATCTCCGTCGTTACAGTTGTAATGAAATGGGGGCACTTTGCTAGAGAATGCACCAACCCAGCACAGTTTGCCATTGATGTTAAGATTACTGAAGTCTCTGATAATGAGGGTAGGAAGAATAACGACAAGAGATCTATGGGTCAAAACAGCTCTTTGGGTTAAAGAGTTCCACGAATTAGTCAAGGGAACTCTAGCTCAAATTTTAGGGCATTGATCACCCAATCTAATGAAGCATCTGGACAAGATTGAGAAGGTCAATTTGATGAGCTAATGAACCTGGTAACCTTTGCTGGAATGGCATTCTTGAATAGAGATCAAGCTTCTACAAGTTCTACACCGGGAGGAAACAAAAATACTTCTGACACTCCTGAGGTCCATAAAAATCTTTGCACTCAAGCTTGTATTAATAAAGTAGAGAATTGTGTAACTCATAATGCCTCCATGATTAGAGAAGAACTAGGCTATAAATATCCGAATAAGGAATAATTGAAAGATAAAAAGATATCTACTACTAGAATTAAAACTCATCATGATGACATGGCAAGCTTACTTCTAAAATTGTTTAAATATAATTTGCTTGTCGAGTCTCATAATTAAACGTATAGTTGAGTTAAACGCTAAAATAGTGGAACTAGAATTAGATCTTGCCCAAAGAAAGATGACTGTGGAAAATTTTGAAATGTCGTCGGATAAAGTAAATGGCACCATTTGAGCACAATTGGGGCTGAAACAAAAGACATGGTTAGGTTATGAACATACCTCCATTCCACATTCATTTAATGATAGTTACACCATCCTACCTCATTTTAGTTTCAATACCCCTCTAGAGGATGAAAAGGTCTATGGAGTTGGCCATGTACCAAAATCAAAGATGTTTGTCTCTCCAGTTCCTAAGACTGTTGATCTAGTGACTATGCCAGTTGGTTTTGATAATTATTCATCTTGTTCAACATGTTGTGTAGAAGAATGTGGGTCAATGGAAAAGGGCATGGGTTGTAACAAGAAAGGAGTTTCAAATTTACTTTTTTGTTTCTAATGTGAATTTAAAATCTTTATTTACAACCTATGTCTATAATAATAACAATTCTATTTCCACGCAAAATATATTGATCTCATCTTCGGATGATAATATAACTTGCGAGAATGTTAATGTTGGCACCTCTCACATCATTTTGAATGAAAATGTAAATGTTATTTCAGATAGTGATTTGTAAAATTATTTATGATGAAACTTTTGTTGAAAATTGTGTGAATGTGAAAAGGCATATTAATATGAACGTACCTAGTCGTTCATCATGAAGTTGTAAGACTTAGGTTAATATGAATGGAAACAAAATTTATGAAAATGAAAAGACAGGCACTTCAAGTAAATATGTTCCACCAAGCAAACGGTCTATTTCTCAAATTACCAATCAAGTAAGAGATCCTCAGACATACAACTTCTGTGATAACAACTACTATGGCCGCTATCAAGAAAATTATGTTGATTCTTATTATACAAACGCTCTTAATGATTGTAGCCATATATCAAGCAGATTTTACAGCCATGTTCCTTTCCAAGGTTAACCTTTCACACCGCATCAACCATGTTATAGTTTTGATGAGTTCTATAGTGTTCGTAGAAGAAAGTCTTGTTTTGTGTGTGGTAACCCATCTCACCTTGCAAGACATTGAAAGGACTGGCACAGACAACAATAGGAGTTGAAAATACAATTTCATCAGTCCCAGTCTACGGCTGCTAGCATCTCCGGATCAATGATTGATCAAAATGTTAGTGATGCTAGTGAAATGGATGTGAGATCCAACAACAAGCAAAAGATAACGAAACCTTTTTGGATAACCAAACGGGAAAAGAACAAAAAGGGGTTCAAAGACTGAAAAGTCCAAGAACCCACCAAAACCAAGTGAGAAAAGAAATCCAAAGGTCGAAAGAGCTGAGAATTTTGTTTTAAAAACAAAACGAAAACGGTCCACCAGATCCTCTAAAACCAGGAAACGTGTCTTTGCATGGATTCCAAAGGATTGTTCCTCTGAGTCTGATTTTTCTCAAAACTTCATTTTCAACACAAACAAGATAAAATTTGGTGACTTCGTAGTTAACCTTCCCGAGACAACTAAGGCTGGGAACCCATGTCTAATTAATCGCTAATGAGTGTAAGGCCAGTCAAGAAGATTTGTCAATAGTATATGGTACTTAGATAGTGGCTGCACCCGACACATGACTAGAGACGAGTCCTTGCTATTTAACGTTCAACCGTTCAATGGTGGACACATTTCTTTTAATGGAGACGTGAGAGGGAACATAAAAAAAAGAGGAAAGGTTTCTAACAACACACTAACCTTTGATGAGTTCAACCTTGTGGAACAACTTAATCATAATCAGCTCATCGTTTCACAAATTTGTGACAAGAAGTTCTAAACCTTATTCACCGAAATGATTGCTTGATCTTGAAACCAGGTTTGCCAGTCCCTGAAAATTGGATTTTGATGCATACGTAGAGGCATAATGATCCATATATATTAGACATGAAAAGCTCATACTCATGATGAACTACTTCATATTTGATTTCCAAAGCCTCGGAGAACGATTCATCAATTTGGCATCGACTTCTCGGTCATGTCAACCTTTAGAATCTAGAAAAATTGGTTAAATGAAAGCATGTGAGGGGCTTGCATATTTAAACTTTCTCTTTCATTGAAAAATGTCTTTCGTGCTCAAAATGCAAGCAACACAAGCTCCCTCACAGTCCCAAAACTGTTAATTCCATCAATTCCGTTCTTCAGTTGTTACACATTGTACTATCTGGTCCAATTCATCATTTGGCAATAGGTTGAAAAGCCTATTGTCGTGTTGCAACTGATGATTTTTCACGTTTCAGCTGGACTTTCCTATTAGGGTATAAAGACGAAACCACTCATTTTTTGATTAAGTTCATGAAACTTGTGAAGAATAAGATAGACAATAAAGTGAAGTGTATTAGAAGCGATAACATAACCGAATTCTGCAACAAGGCAGTGAATGACTTCTTATACTCGAAATGGATTGGCCATCAGTTTTGTGCTCCTTTATCTCCATAACAGAATGGGGTTGCTGAACAAAGGAATTGAACACTAATCGAGGATGCCAGAACAATGTTATCATACTCGAAGATTCCTAGGTTCTTCGGGGTGAAGCAATTAATGTGGCTTGTTTCTTCTAGAACCGTGTGCTACTAAACACTCGTCTAGACAAGACTTCTTATGAAGTCTATTACAAGAAAAAGCCACTAGTCAACTATTTTAAGACCATTGGATGTCCATGCACTTTGCTTCATACTAATTCCAATTCAGATCCAATGTTTGCTTAAAAGGCAGATGACTGTTACTTTGTTGGGTATGCTGCCAGCAAGTCTGCTTATCAAGTTTATAACAAAAGAGCCAAAGTGATAGCGGAAACCTTCAACGTTGACTAGAAAGTGTATAATCCCACAGATGCAGACGCGGTACCAAACTGGCTTTTTGACTATGACAATTTTTTCAGTCAGTTTCATGGCCTTTCTATTCCTCATGATGCTATTGCTTAAGTTTATACTTCAGTGCCTCAGCCTGTGATAATTCATGAAATCGCAAGCAGCTTAAACGATGTTGTCTTGTTAGCTAGTCCCTCAAATAGAGATGTTCCACACATAGCTCCTTGTGTGGCTCAAGCAAATCACATGCCACAACCAGCAGATACAACCGATATGGTAACCGTCGAAGATGCATCGGATTCAGATTCGGATACTACACTCATGTCGGTCGACAATGTCGATTCAAATCAGACTGAGCCTGCAGTAAATCTTCAGACGGAACCTAGTGTGGTGGAATCTGTTCCCACACATCTCTAATTAAATTACCATATTTAGATTGATGCTGAGCAGACTATTGTTGGTGCTTCTGACAACACTGATTCCTCTCTGGTTCCCGCAATTGTTGTTTTTTTTATCGAAAATCTCTGGGATGGTCCTATTGCACAAGAACATGTGGTTGATCATCTTAACATTATCCCATCAGCCACAGATGCTTTTCTCAATGCTCCATGCATATTTCATCCCGTTGAGAGTCTGATAGTTGATCTTCAAGTGGATGATATTCCTCAGCTGCCCATTCATCGGCCACACCCAATAGAGAACGTCATTGGTTCTCCTTCACCTGGCATCCAAACAAGAAGAAAGTCTGGTATCATTAACAAATGTGTTTTTGCTTGTTTTTTTTTTCACATGTTGAATCCAAGGATTATAAGGTTGTTCTCAAATAGAATTCTCGGGTTGAACCTATGTAAGATGAGCTATTACAGTTCAAGAAGCTAAACGTATGGAGGCTAGTGAAGAAGCCTGAAAACAAGAAACCGACTGGTACCAAGTGGGTGTTAAAAAATAAGATGGAAGACAAAGAAATAATTATAAGGAATAAAGCACGGTTGGTATTTCAAGGTTTCTCTCAGCGCAAAGGTCTTGATTACGATGAAGTCTATGCCCCTGTTGCTAGGCTTGAAGAAAATTCGTCTTTTCTTAGCCTATGCATCATACATGAACTTCATAGTATATCAAATGAATGTGAAGACTGCTTTCTTGTATGGGAAGGTAAAAAAAGAAATCTACGTCAACCAACCGCCAGGTTTTAAGGGTCCTGACCGTCCCAACTATGTTTATCGTCTTGATAAAACTCTTTATAGTCTTCATCAAGCATTCCGTGCTTGGTATGCTACTTTAGAAGAACTTTTAGAGAATGGCTATAAAAGAGGTGTTATTGATCAAACACTCTTTATCAAGAAGGTAAAATAATATCATATCCTAGTTCAAGTGTATGTTGATGATATTATCTTCGAAACATCATGTGATAGACTGTGTAGAGACTTTGCAGAGGTAATGCAGAGTAAATCAAGATGAGCTCATTGAGGGGGGGGGGGGTGGAATGACATTCTTTTTGGGACTTCAAGTTGAATAAAAGACGGATAGGATTTTGATTCATCAAGAAAAATACGTCCACAAAAAATGTTCAGAAATTTGCGTTTAAGGATGCTTCTTCCTATGTTACTCTGATTGCTACAAGAGCAGTGTTAGCTCAAGATTTGACAAGGAAATCAGTCGATCAACACCTTTACAGGTCAATGATTGGCTCCCTGACGTATGCAAGTCGGCCGGGCATCATGTTTCCAGTTGGTCAGTGTGCCAAATATCAATCTGAATCAAAAGAACAACACTTAATTGTGGTCAAATGTATCTTCCAGTACCTAAAAGGAAAGCCTTGTTTGGGTCTGTGGTTTCCTAAAGACTCTCCTTTGGACCTGCATGCTTACACTAACAGTGATTATGGGGGATGCAATCTTGACAAAAAAATCAACTTCAATAGGATTCCAATTCCTGGGTGATCGATTAACCTCTTGGCAGTACAAAAATCAAGTCACCGTATCCACCTCTACACAATTGATATGGATCCAACATCAGCTACTGGATTACAATTTAAATTTCTTTAACACCCTTATCAAGTGTGATAACGAAGCGACAGTTTGTATTGTTAACTCCCGATCCAACATTCTAAGACAAAACATATTGATATCCTAACGCACTACATTCGTGATTTTATGACCAGAAACTTTTCAGTATTGAAAGGTCCACCCTAACCACAACTTTGCAGAACTTTATACAAAAGCCTTTGATCGTGCTCGATTTCTATATTTTGTACAGTCGCTTAGCATGATTTGTTTTGATTAAACCTTATTTATCTTTTTGTGTTTAAAACTTGTTAATATATTGTAAATTTGTCATAATTTTAAAGGGAGAAAATTAGTTATGTTTAACTCACAAAAAAGATTTTTAGTTTGATTATAAGAAAAACAAAGATGAGTCGCTTGACATATCAACATGATTTTATTTTTCATAAAATGTTTCAAAAGGAATGTTTTCCTATTTAAAGGGAGCTCTTGTTTAAAGGGAGTCAGATAATTAATATTCTAAGATTCTAAATTTTTGAGAAATTGATCCAACCTTTGGAAAATGATAAGAAATTTTCTCTGACAATTCTAACACATGAAAATAGTAGATCAAACACCAATAAGATCATTGCTTAATGTGTGGATAAGCTTGACAAATGAGTAAGGGTCAGAGTGATACAAACTTGAATTCCTGCTTATGCTAAGTGGTTACAAGTTCATGAACTTTGTTCTGATACCAACTTGTAAGGCCCCATTACCAGTAGCCCTACTTTGGTGTTGGATTTACTCATAAACACAGTTCTTAATATCAGAGTTAATTAAAACCTTCGTGAAACATTAAAGCTTCAACCATAATATGTTACATAACCTTCAAATCTTGTCTTATAAAACATTCATAGTCAATTAAATAAACCATAGTCTTTAAAATGTCACAACGTTTCTTCGAGATGCCAGTATCTTCGATTCCATGCCATGTGTCTTCAATCACGCTAGCTGTCTCAACCTATTTGTTTGTGTGCATACTAAAAGTCAGCTACGCTGAGTGAGTTCTAGTTAATCACATCACTTACTTTACATACACATATACGTGCCCGAAGGTACGCATTACATACTTAACATGTCCATCATTCTTTCATATACATTCATAAATAACCTTACATTATAAAGAGCATTCGTCCTACATACCTCGGATATTATTAGGGTCCGGTACCCTCCATCCTCGGATATTATTAGGGTCCGGTCACCCTTCATCCTCGGATATTATTAGGGTCCGGTACCATCCATCCTTGGATATTATTAGGGTCCGGTCACCCTCCATCCTCGGATATTATTAGGGTCCGGTACCCTTTCTTCCTTACCTCCATAACATACTTTCTATATACATAATCGTAAAGTTTCGTACGTACATACATCATTCAATATTCATCTTAGAACATACTGTTAGTGCACGGTTTTGCGTCTTGAGTCTTTGTAATTACCAGTTGTGTATTTGTTGTTTTGTTTAATATAATAAACAAGCATTTAGTTAGTTCGCTATGTATGTATCTAGTTCGATAAGAATGTTTAGCGAACTAGATCTTAAGTTAAGTCTCCTCTGGTTCGTTAAGGATGTTTAACGAATCAGGGGTGATTCGTTAATATATTTCTTTTATAATGTATGTAACGAAGCGGACTCTAGTTCGTGAGGGGATGTTAACGAACTAGGTCCGTCTTCTATTTATAGGTGAACACTGTTCACATAATTTAAGTTTTGAGAGTTAATTAACAATACGCTGTCCAAATCGCTCTCGATCTTCATTCTAATCTTATTCATATACAACTACTAATATACTTATAATAGATATACATATACAACACATAATCAAACGTAATTATGAGCTAGATCTAAGTTAAGGATTAAATCAAATAAAAACAGATCCGAGATCTGTTATAGTTATAGGATTGATCTTCTGGTTCCAACAAGTGGTATCAGAGCCGTTGGGGCTCAATTACACTTGATTTAATTGTTTATTAGTATTGGTTATTGATAGTGTTCTGTTTGACTAATTTTGAATTAATTTGAGGTTAATTGAGTGAGTTATAATGGAATTGGATTGGATTTGAGTTGGTTAAGGTATTGGTGAGATATTGTGAGTTGGATTTGAAGTTAGGACTGTATTTGGATTGATAGTAGTGTGATTTTGGTGTTAGCCGAAACAGGGTTTTGGTTTGTGGTGCAATTGGACTGGTAATCGGTGTTAATCAATTACGAGAATTGGATTTTTGGATTCGCGTTTGGTTTGCGAGTAGTTGGTAGGTTATTTGGGCAATTTGGTCAAGAATTGAGGTAGTATTATGAATTTAAGTTTCTGGGTTTCTGGGTTTCTGGGTTTAAAGTTCTTCATTTCCAGAAAAATCTGGGAACTATCTTTGAAGATTTGAATATTTGAAAATGAGTTTGAATCATTATCATGTTTATGTTGATTCGTTATCTTGATCATATTGATTCGTTAACTAATTTGGTCAATTCGTTATCAAATTCTAGTGGTTCGTCAATCTGTTCGCTACCTCATCTGTTTCGTGTTAACAGATTCGTGTGACACGTGTCTACCTTGGAAGTTGTGTCATAACAACCTTTTCCACGTGGCATTCAGTGTCAGAGTTTGTTACAAACCATTGTAACAACCTGATTCACTTTTAGTTGATTCGCTATCAACTGAAGCTGGTTCGTTATCTATTTCGCTAAGTCTACCTTAGCGATTCGTTACTGAAAATTTTCTAATTCATCAAGATTCCACTTAGCAATTCGCTAGCCGATTCGTTAGTCAATTCGTTAATTTGACTTATTGTTAAATCTGATTCGTTGACTCTCTGATTCGTTTGGATTGGTTCGCTAAGATCAATTGTGATTCGCCATCTGATCAATTCGTTAAGATTTGATTCGTTAGTTTACTGTTCATAGTTCGCTACAACTGTTCACAGTCGCTAATTCTTTATATTTAAATTTTAAAATTTTGATAGTTGTCAAAAATGGCTGGTATGTATGCACTAGCCTCACAGAATATGTTAATGCAACAAATGTTGCAACTTGATACCGAGTGAGGGTCACATTCGAAATGTCCAAGATTGATGAAGTTCAGTGATTTTGCCAAATGGGAACTTCGTGCTCATCTAGGATCTGTTCATCCTGGCTGCTCATATTGTTTATATGAAGTTTATACTGTTCCTATGATTGGAGATGATACTATCGGATTCATACCTAAAGCTATATCTCAATACTCACAAGAAGAGAAGAAGGCACTAGAGATAGAGACAAAAGCATACTCTACTCTAACCATGGCTTTACCGGAAAATATCTTTCACCAGGTGGGGAGTATAAAAATCTGTGCTTCTTTGTTTCAACATATCCGAATGAGAAGTATGGGAAACACTGCTGAAAGCAAAAAGGTGATGCTCAAGTTTCAATTCCGAAAATTTAATTTAATCAAAGGTGAGACGGTTGAAGAGATGACAACGAGATTCAATCACTTGATTGTAGAAATGGATAAAATGAAGTTGGAAATTTATGAGATTGACAAGATTGATACTATTAAGAGTGCACTACCAAGTTCATACTCCACTTTTCTAATGGTATTAAAAGAAAACAATTATTTCAATGAATACTTGACTGCAAGTGAGTTTTTACAAAAGATTAAAGCTCGTGAGTATGATCTCAAGTGTCAAAAATCATCCAAGGAAAGTCAAGATCCTGCTTTCTATGGTGGTAGCATGCTTCTGAGTTCCACCATTTCACCGATTACTGCATTTCTGACTCAGAATGCAAGAGAAAATGAAACTACCATCTATAGTGATCCTAGAGCATGTTTTTATACTGCTGGTAACTCTGGATCACCAAATGTTTCTGCTGGCTCAGGAAGTTCATCCACTGCTAATCAGTTTGCTTCACCTCCTAATGTTAATATGAAAGAAGTTGAACAAAACTTTGCCTTTCTATCAGCTTTCATGACATCTTATGAAAATCTGGTTAGTAGCAAAATTGCCACTAGTGATCTGATTGATGAAGATTATGATCAGATTAATCCAGATGACTTAGAAATCATGGATTTATAGTGGAACATGGCAATGATTGTTCGTAAGGTGAAAAGATTTATGCAAAGAACTGGAAAAGATCTTCTTGCCCTGAACAAGAAGTTGGGATTTGACAAGTTAAAGGTGAAATGTTATAATTGCCAAGAATTCGGTCATTTTGCAAAAGAATGTGACAAACCGAAAAAGGAGTATACTGGTCATCGTGGTCAAAGTTCAAACTCTTCAAACTCTTCAACACCACAAGGTAATGATGCTGAGAAGAAACAATCAAGTTCTGGGTCACAAGCAATGTTAGCTAATGGAGATGATTGGTCACAACATCTACTGTGTAATGATGTTCAAGCTAATTTGGCTTTGTTTGGGTTGACTCAAGTTTTTAATGATGCTAGTGGAAGTGAGATGTCTTCTGATAATGACTCTGGATCGGATTCTGATGACTCCTGTGACAAGCCTACAACAGTCTTTGCGTGCATGGCTAAGATCAATGAGGTTAGTCATTCTATTTCTGCTACATCATCAGTTAAAGTAAAATGTGTTGACTGTGAATCTAACAAACCTAAGTTAGAATCTTTAAAGAGTTACAATGACAATTTAGTGAGAGAAATTGTTTCTCTAAAGGATACTTATCGACAATCTCTCTAATCTCAAATGAGATCTCGTGAAAAGATTGAAGCATTGTCGACAAGTAACCATGATCTCAAAGCTGAGTTATCTGTAAAAATGACAATTAATGACCAAAAGTTTCAAGAAATTTTGAAACATCGTTTGAAGATAACCGAGCTTGAGAATGAGGTTCTTGAGTTACAAATTGGGTACATTTCGAAATTCTTCTTTTCTGTTGAATGAAATTATAGAAGTTTCTGGAAAACAAAAAGATTCAAAGAAAGGTATAGGTTTTGTTGAAATTCCTCCACCGTTTCACAATGATTATAAAATTAATCCTTTTACTCCAACTGAGGAAGTTGTTATTCTTAAAGAACTGTGATTTCAGAAAAATCAAAACCTGTTTCTACTAAAGGTCTTAAACCCAAATCTTCAACTCAGAAACCTCATGTTCAAAGCAACAAAGTTTTTGTTGAAAATGTTGACAAAGTTATCATTGAGGATGTTTTTGAACCTGAAATTATACACAAGAACAAAAACATTCCAAGTTCTAATCACATACTGTGTGAACCTCATGAATTTGAGGAGGCTGTGTATGGTTCGCACACAACTAAGATGAAACAAGATGTTCATGCTAAACCAGTAAAGGCTAAGAAACCAGAAAAACCAAAAATTTCTGATGAGGATTTGTTGCGTTTCATAAATCCTAATGTATCTAATCCATCCTCTGCTCGTGTGTTTTTTAAAGGGGATGGGACACGATGTTCACTGAGAAAGATATTCCAATAAGTATCATTAAACCTGAACTGATTGAGAGTGTGTTTCATAATGAAACTTCCAAGATTCATGAACTTGAACATTTGTATGCTCAAGAAAACATCAGCTCCATCTGATCCATTGACTAAAGCAAAGCAAGTTTTAAAACAAGCTAAAAAGGTTCAATTTGGAAGTCAACTAGGACAGATACGCTGAAAAGTTTTTCAAATTGTTCTAATTTAGATTTTTACTTGAAAAATAAATCAGAATTATCTGATGACTTTGCTAAGAGCATGATCAAAAATGTGAGCCATCATTCATCATCTGTGACACATGTTCCAACAAATTCTCAACATCATCATGTTCATGCGAAGTTGTTTTTCTTGCTGTCAACAAAGTCATATAGTAAGAAATTGTGGCCAGAAGAACTATCAGAATCTTCATCCTTTTATCAAGGACCACTCCAAACTGTTCCTTTGGTAAAGGAGATTCTAAAACAACCTGTGTCGTATGCTGATGATACTCATATAATGTTTTCGAATTTACATCCTCGAAAAGTTGTTCATGTGAATGAAACTCATGTTCCGTT